>NC_061081.1:3312242-3395442 GCF_021917145.1 Hypomesus transpacificus | reverse complement strand
CCACAGGGAATGTGTGGGGGGGGGACAGAGAGGAGAGCAGGGATTAGAGAATGCCAGGAGCAGCTAACAGTTACAGTCAAAATAGAATGAGATCCCCACCGGTCAAGTGTGGACTAGTGCAGCAATTTAACAGAGCAAAAAGAGTATTTGATGCAGCCCCACACACCAAAACAACGACAGCCCCCCTCAGTTGGAACATGAAAACATGAAAAATTTATTAGCTGCCATCTTAAATACCATATGCCAGCCATAGCACCAAGAGCTATCAAGTAGCCCAACTTCCTGTCTGAGAAATAATTAACCCAACTTCCTGTCTGAGAAACAATTAACCCAACTTCCTGTCTGAGAAACAATTAACCCAACTTCCTGTTTTAGAGACAGTTAACCCAGCTTTCTGTCTGAGAGATTTTTAACCCAACTTCCTGTCTGAGGGACAGTTAGACCAGGTTCCTGTTTTAGAGACAGTTAACCCAGCTTCCTGTTTGAGAGACTGTTAACCCAACTTCCTGTCTGAGGGACAGTTAACCCAGCTTCCTGTCTGGGAGACAGTTAACCCAGCTTCCTGTCTGAGAGACAGTTACTGTTATCCAACATCCTGTCTGATAGACAGATTGGACTTCCCGGCATTCTCACAAAGAAAAAGGAACTCACCGCAAACCCAGACCAGGCCCTGCTGTAGGGAGAAGAGGGATTATAAAAATTGGGCCTCATTTACCAATTTTTTCTAAAGTTACTTCTTACATTTGTTCTTATAAGAAAGTTCCTAAGAAAAGTCTACGTGTGATTCATGACCTGTTCCTAAACAGCAGAATTGTTTGCAGGTGTGATCTTAGAATGATGAATCCCGACATGTCATAAATTGAAAGCTGGTGCCCCTTTGCTCCTATTTAGCATAGGTTTAACGCCCCGTTAATTCCCATAAAAGGGCATGAGATGGCAGGGCCGGGTGTATGCTCAGAGAAATGTCGAAAAGATGTAAAGATGGTGGAGGCCTCGACAATAAATACAATAAATACACTATTGTGTGGTGCAGTCCTTGTGTGCGGAATAGGCCTATTTTGGGTCTATAAATACAGTGATAAGTCACTTATTATTGGATGGCAAGGTTCCCCGTTAACATAATTGATGTGTATTGAAGGCAAAGCAAAGTTAGTTTACTTATATTGGCCTAGCACAATGTATACACATTGGCAATTCAAAGTGCTTCACAAATGAGCAGAAGTGTAAGTGTAGTGTGTATTTATTAAAACAAACAAACATATATTATGTGTAAATTAATGAAAATTATTAGTTGGAAAATTATAAAGGAGAGAAATATTCAATTTTAAATTAGAACGCGCAAAAACGGTATAAGTACACGTCAGCTCTCAATTGTGTGTAAGAGTGCTCCTGGGTGTGCGTAAATTCTGTTCTTACCCAAGAACAAACTCCAAATAAGAAAACATTGGTGAATGCCAGAATATTTGTGAAAACTGCGTAAGAGGGATTTAAGAAGAGATTTAAGAACATTTGATGGAAAAGGCCCAATACACATCTACTGTCTTTCCTTCTCCTTTTGACAGTTGAACCAAAACCAAAGTGATGCGGTTCTGACATCATGTCGGGGAAGTGTTTCAGCTGACGCGCAGGCACTTTAGTCAAGCTGCTGGTCGCCTATTTTTCTGAAGACTCACTAAAGTGTACAGTGGATGGTAAGAGATGTTCAAGTTAAAGTCTTTTATTTGTCAGGTACACAGAACAACACAAGGTTAGACTGGGCACTGAAATTCTGGGAGGGTGATGTGGGAGGGTGATGAGAGGGAAGGATGTCCAAAAAAAAGGAGTGGAAGAAAGGGGTAGAGTGGGAACGAAAACAGAGACAGGAGGAGAGAAAGATGGAGAAAAGTGCAGTTGGGAGAACTGAGAAGGAAAATGAGAAGGGAGGAGAGAGATAGGAGTAAAAGACAGTAGAAGAGGAGAGAGGGGAAAAGACAGAACTGTGAGAAAAGAAGGAAGAGGAGAGACAGAAGCGGAGGGATATGAAAAGAAACAGGCGAGGACAGAAAGAGAAGAGAGAGAGTAGATGGAAGAGCGATTGCTAATGACAGGGTACTGGTCACTGACACTGTCACAAAATGGAGAACACACACAAATGTAAGTCTTTGTTTAGTCTGAGTCGTCTCACATTTGCTGATTGAGTTGTGTGGGGAATTTGGGCCATAAAGAGACTTTTCTGTTCAGTGATTTTTTGTTTAGAATTCTCCTGCCTTCTTTTACCATTTATAATATTCTCAAGTGAGGGATTTGCATGACCAGCATATCAAATGGAGCTCAATAAAGACTGTTTTGTGATGGGGAGACATTGAGAGATAGGGTTGGAGAGAAATGGAGAGAGAGAAAGACAGAGAGAGAGAGTGAGAGACAGAGAGAGAGAGAGAGAGAGAGAGAGAGAGAGAGAGAGAGAGAGAGAGAGAGAGAGAGAGAGAGAAAGACAGACAGAGAGAGAGAGAGAGAGAGAGAGAGAGAGAGAGAGAGAGAGAGAGAGAGAGAGAGAGAGAGAAAGAGAGAAAGACAGACAGAGAGAGAGAGAGAGAGAGAGAGAGAGAGAGAGAGAGAGAGAGAAAGACAGATAGAGAAAGTGAGAGAGAGAGAGATAAAGAGAGAGAAAGACAGAGAAAGAAAGTCATCAAATCATTTCATGACGCAGGAGTGCGTACAGTCACATCGTTTGGGGTAATGCTCCCTGTGCTCCATCACACATTCCTTATGTTGTAGTTCAATACCAGTGCTCAGCAGGAATACATGAAGTGTCAAACATCTTTACGGTTATCAAATTGATGGAGTTAACTTTAGAATCTTTCATTAGAACCTGATCTCCTTTGTACTATGCTGCCCATTCATATTCTTATTTGATATTTATTTTATAATTTGTTTTAATTTTTAGAATATATATTATATATTATATATATATAATATTTAGAATATTTTTGTTCCTAGAATTAGTTAGACTATTGTACTTTTTACTTTTAATATAAGATCCTTATATGTTTATTGTTTGCACATTCCTGCCACAGTAAATTACGTCTTTGTGTAAACCTACATGGCGAATAAACCAAATTCTGATTCTGATCCTGTAACAAAGATGAAGGGAGGAAGGCCAAGCATTTATAATCTTATGTTTTCTGTTTACTTTAAGATTTACTTTAAGATTTAAGATTAAGATTTCACCCACACTGATATTTGGAATATTTAGACTGTGTGTGTGTTTATGTATGTGAGAAGGTCAGAGAAAGAAAGAGAGTTAGATGGAGAGAGATAGGGCTTAATTCATGCAAACAAAACAATATGAATTTGAAGGGATGGAGCAAGAGCTAGAGCAAGAGAGAGAGAGAGAGAAGAGAGAGAGAGAGAGAGAGAGAGAGAGAGAGAGAGAAAGAGAGAGAGAGTTTCTGATAAAAGGGGGTCTTAAAATGTCTGCAGGATGAGCACCATCCAGCTTTAAGACCAGTGCACCAGATTGAGAATTAAGTCTGAGGACTGTAACCAAATGCCAAGTACCTTAACTGTGATGGATTTAACCCATTTTCAGACCTACAATAGGTTCCTCACAATAAATCCATACATGTCCAAACACAGACCCCCCCCCCCCCACACACACACACATACACACACACACATACATACACACTCAAATCCATGGAATTAACCGGCCACACACATGGAATAAACAACTCCATCTTTAGATCCCAACTCCATCTCATTCCCATCTCATACCCAATCTTCCATTTAAGCAAGGGATTGGGAGATAAGTTGAGCCCCTCCTTGAGTGATTGGTATCTTTAGCCGCCCCTGGGGGTTGACCCCCCCCCCCCTACACACACACACACACAGACGTACACACACAATCTCCCCCCTCCCGCCCTCCCTGCCGTACATGCAACGGAAGGACAACAGGGTCCATTGGGGTGACGCAGGGAGTATGACTCGGCGAAGTGACAGACCCATCCCTGTGTGTCCTCTGTGTTACCAGGTTACACTCCTGCCTGCAAATGTGATCTGCTGCCGGTGCCCCGTGGTCATCAATCACGCTGCGGGATCTCCAGACTGGCTGTATGACGACCAGGCTCCATCCCTCAGTCAGACAGGCAACACAGCCAGGCCGAGCAGAGCCATCCCTGGTTCAACCCCCCCCCCCCCCCCACACACACACACACACACACACACTTATCCGCCTGAGTCATTCCTGGCCTCGTCATACCCGCCCCCCTCCCTCGCAGACCCATACCTCCTTACTCCTGCATTCATTCATTTCACCATGACTCCTTCCCTGCCTTCTTCCCTGCCTTAATCCTCGCCTCTTTTCCTCCCTAGTTTCCTGCTTACCTTATCCCTCTTTCATTCTCTTCCCCAATCCCCATCTCCCCAGTCAACTTCCAACCAGTTATTCATTCATTGATATATTGGTCGTCTGCTTCATTGGCTTGTCGTGAATTGGAACTGAAGGAGCTGATTAGTTCATGAGTCTGTGTATCACGTCGCTTACCAGACAGAGATTGATCCCATTGACTTCATGTCATTCCTTCCCTAGCCTCTGATTCCGACGCCTGACTGGCCTTGTTATGAAAGCCTTATCCATGATGATACAAAATAAGGGATTTTACAGCCAAAATGTGTGTTGTCAATCTCCTCTTCGGCACGCCGAGGCACTTTATCTGCCTCTAGATCCAGTACAGGTGTGCTATCAGCGCTTTACAGAACAAGCTGAAGAATCCCCGCTGTTCACTTCAACAAATCAAACACCGACTGTAAACTAAAAGAGATCGGTTATTCTTTTTTCTTTCTCCTCCACAATCTGTCAGAGAGATAGTGAGACTTCTCTCAGCTAGCTCTCACTAATTATCTGAGCCGGGAAGAGGCAAGGATAGGATGGAGAGGTACTGAGGTACCTTCAAACGTTCATAGCAAAGCACAGAGGAAAGCACTCTGAATCCCCCACCGACTTAAACAAGCCAAACAACAAACCAACAAATAAACAGACAGACAACTACATTGAGATAACCTCAGTATGGAATGAGGAAAAAAACGCCCGCTAATCAGTCTGCGACGGTTTTACACTGCTTGAGCATGTTTTGCAGAGATGTAGATTGTGCGTTAAGAAGTTTCCTATGTGCTGCACAGCTAGAGGGGTTGGACTGAGGACATTCACTGCAGCCCCCCCCTCCCCCAATGCCACCACCACTCCTCCACCCCACCACCCCTCCACCTCCACCCATGCCCCTCCACCCCCACCTGTCCTAAGACTTTTCGGCAGGTTGTCCCTGTTGTCGGGCTAGCCACTGTCTGTCGGGCTGCTCTCAGGGGATTTGGTCCCTAAGCCGCACGTTGCATGCACAAGCATTACCTTATCAACTTTATCAATATGGGAGAGCATCGCCAGGGCGACGAGCAGAGCAGCGGTCCAGGGATACGAGGGTGGCACAGAGCTAATTGCCTGCTGTGGCAGACCATGATGACCCCCGCCCCCCCACACTACAAAACACAAAAAGCGATATGGGGCGTGCATAGGGGAGGGAGAGGGGGGGGGGCTCAGCGTGGGGGGGCTGGTGGAGGAATGGGAGGCTGTGCTCCTCTTTTGCTGCAGATGCGAACACCGACAATAACACACAGCTACGTTTCCTTTTCCTCATTGCGAATGAGGTTCATTGTTGCGGCAGAAAAGCAGCGTGTTAATCAGAGTGCTGATTAACATGTGATGCCAACATGGCCCGGGTGAGAATTGCTGTCCGTGGTGCTGAAATGTGATTTCTGTTTCTGTTCATGGTTGAGTGGAAAACCAGACTTTGTTCTTGCTGCTAATGGCTCAGGCCACATGAACTACCTGCAATAGATGTGTCAGTCACAGTCACCTATTACCAGTATAGCATACCAGTCAGTGAAAACTAGGACCTTCACAGGGGGGGGGGGAGTGGGTTGTAAATTGCCTATAATTTCCTTCTCTTGTTATCAGACTGGCGAACATGACGGACGTCCAATATCGTATGAGTGACGGTAATTGCTACCGGTGTCATACCAGCCCGTCGATAAAAAACAGGACAAACAAATTCTTCCAGGCCCACTTAACCTAATTCACAGTTTTTCTTTACTTTCATAAAAAGGGAATTATTTAGCCAAGTCAATGAATTCCTTCTTTCGAAGAGAGCTTCCGACAACTGGAACACCAGCATTTGAACCGCAAAGGCACATCACAAAACGAACCGCGAAAAAAAAAACACAAGGAACTCCTCGTCTTTGAAATCGGGCCTAAATCCCAGAGTTGGGGAAAGAAGTGGCAGTGAGGGCGTTCATGGACGCAGGACGTTCATCCTCCTTTATCTCCAAGAGAGATGGAAGGCGGCAACCATGCATGCAGATGAATAAATGAGGTCTTTCTATCGACGGGAGGAACAGAGCCATAAATTGATTTACTGGCTTTGTCACGTCAGTGATGCATCGTCAACAAAGTTCCGCTTTGCAACGTGATGGTATCGGCCGAAGGAAATGGGTATTTCATTGATGACCGCAATAACCCGGAGACCAGATTCATATTGGCTGCACGTGATCCACCGCTGGACGCTGATCGTTTTTGCCACAATGAAAAAGCATTCAGCCCATTAAAGCATGGCAATACGCAGTTCTGACGGGAGAGCAAACACGGCGTGACGGGGATAACGAGAGCGTCTGGCGAGCGCATGCTTGAATTGGTTATGTCGAAGAGCTGCATCATCACAGACCACTTTCAGTTTCAGTTGTCTGATCAAGCACACTTGTTACGATCCCGACCACGCGTTATCACAAACACACACCCATCTGGAACAGTGAAGAAAATCTGTTTGACGCCGATTGAGACTTTGGAAGGGTTGAGACTCAACCCTAGGCGTGTTTGTTTGGTTTGAAACAGATTCAATTCTGGGGTTTCAAATTGGTGTTGGAAACCTACTGGTCGCCTAGCAAATATTTGGTGTGACCCAGATTCAATTTCTGTTTTGTATCTACACAGGAGCAGAGAGGCAGTTTGAGACTAGAAAATGAGTGTGATGCGAGGAGAGGAAGTGATGGAGACAGTGGAGAGGAAAGGAAATGGAAAGGGTACAAGAGAGAAGGATGATAGAAGGACAGGGAAGAGGGAGGGAGGGTATCTCAGTTTACAGATGTATGCTCAGGAGGGGTTGGAACCCGAAGGAAGGCTGGACTGCCTGAGGAAACACACACACACACACACAAACGCATACACACACGTGTCCCCATATGAATTCAACTGCTTGGCTGTTTTCACAGGCTTTGGAGAACAACAAAGAGACTTTCAAGCCTGTTTGAGGGATGGGAGCAGAATACCCTGTAAAGGGAGCAGGAGCGCAAACTACAAAGGAATCCAGTGGGTTGGAGCGAGAGAAGAAGAAAAAAAAAAAAAAGCCAACGGATGCTCCATCGTCTCCACGTAGGACTGAGTGAGTTGGAGCGGAGATCCATAGCGGATGTGGGAGAGGTAGAGTACTGTGTGTGCATGCCAAAGTGGCATGTACAGTAGCAGAAGGATTTCAGGGACGGGTAAATATGCATACACAAGTTGGAGTAGGAGTTCAAGGACGTCAGCAGATGGTGTGTGGTGTCACACTGGAGGGGAACGCAGGGAGGACGGTGACGGGGGTTCCACCTGCCTCACGACACGGACAAGCCCTTCTTAGATCCTTCATTTTGGAGAGATGGAGAGAGAAGGAGAGAGAGAAAAGGAGAGATGGGGAGAGAGACCGACACAACAAGCGTGTGTGTGAGTGCGTGTGGCTTTGTGGTGACGCCGAAGCTTGCTAACATGACATATC
Source organism: Hypomesus transpacificus (assembly GCF_021917145.1). Lineage (NCBI taxonomy): Eukaryota > Metazoa > Chordata > Actinopteri > Osmeriformes > Osmeridae > Hypomesus > Hypomesus transpacificus. Next base: position 3,387,607 of record NC_061081.1, on the reverse strand, counting down.
ATCACACATTCCATAGCATCTCAATATGATCTTGAAAAGAAAGACGTTGTAGCCTATGCATCTGGAAGAAATCCTTATGCCTTGTGTACTGTACCACAAAAAAAAAACTGAACGTGTACGTTTAGAAGGACAACTTTCAATAAAACCAATAAAAAGTCTTCATGTAGACCATCTCTCCAATTTAATGACCTCTTCTCTTGGATGAGAAGGCCAAATCTTATTTACGCTTTCTTGAAAACAGCTGTGTGGCCTCCATCCGGCTTTGACATTTCCAGCTAAAAATCACCAAGCCGAGCGACCCAGCTGTAGCAACACCTCTGAGATCCGTCCGCCTGGTTCTGGAGCGGGGCCCAGACTTCTCTGTCCTCGGGCTGCCAGACCTTCTGCCTGGGGAGCGCTGCGATGTCGAATCAGGAGGCCGAGGTCTCCCGACGAACGAGCGTTCCGTTTAGAAAACCAAGACGGCGCCGTTACGTGATGCACCAGATGATTCACTCCAGTATGCCATTACTCATCTCTTCACAGTTCACGTTCCCCGAGGAGGTTGTCCTGAGGAATATAATAGCCCAGTATTATGTCTTCATCTGCATGAGATGTCCTCAGATCACATTGAGTTCAGCTTCTCTCTTTATGTTACGGCTTTATTCCTTGGCATCATCGCAAACTTTTGATTCCCAATTACCATGTCATCAAGCACCTAGTGTGGCCATAGCTCACCCTTCCACGTCTGTTGATGATGATGTGATGTGCTATTTAAAAGTACCAATGTGGGAAAACAACACTCCAACAGTAGCTGATTATCTCATCGGTTAGCCATGGACGCTCCCCGTTAGCCGTTGAGATGAGAAACAAAACCTTCGACTCGGAGGACCAAGAGCGTGTAACTGTCGATTGAGGTAATGCAAAAGAGGAGAGCAAATGAGACGCTCCCTGAGGTGACTAGCGTGCGGGTGATATTGATTTTCCAGCTGCGTATTTTGGAGGTGATGTGCGCTTGGCTGTGATGCTATTATTGTGCTGCTGTGAAAAACAGAGTTGACCCTCACTGTGGCCTGTGGAACAACATTTCTCTCTAAACAAACCGCCAGATGGTCTGCTTGGCTGACAAACACACATTGTCCTCGAGGGTAGTAGGATAGCCACCGTAGTAGTGTTCTCCAGGATAGCAGAGATGGATGGTTATCCAGTCCCACTCGTTTGGAAATAAATGGAGATTTGGGTTAGCTTGACATGCTATCACTGTTCGTTTACAGTCTGGATTAGCGGGTCACAATGGCATGGTTGTACAGAACAGCAGGCTAGCTGGTTGTGATCTTGCATGGTTACAAGCATTGTCTAGTTCTAAGGTAGCGGAGCAGGTGGGGATGTGTTGTAAAGAGGTTGAATGTTTTCAATGTTGTCTCAAAAGGTTGTGAAGGAAGTTATTCCAGGATGTTTCAACAGTAGAAGCAATATTAGTTGTATGCTCATGTCTAAGCAACACAGACCTCCAACTCAACTGAACCATATACCAGGAACAGGTCCGGAGTGGGACTCATTTTCATGCCTCAGACCAGCCCGCTTTAAATCACAACTTATTAGCCTACAGTGGAGATATACAGTACAGCTTTTATAGCTTTTTGTGTAAGACACAATATTCTTTGCAACAGCAAGGAACCTTCTGGGCACATTACTGGGTCCTGGTAGCCTGACGTTGTCATACTCATAATTCTAGTCAGAATATGAGTCTGAAAACTCTCCGTTGGGCTGTGACTATGGGGCGTGTGTCAACCGAGCTCGTAAAACAAATGCCTCTTCGCTCAATTGGATAGACCTACAACCAATCAGAGCAACGTAATATGTTGTTTGTTGAAAACGAATTCAACCCAAGCGCTCTTTGGTGACGTTGTTGATTACGTTACTGTTGATCATCTGTCCATCATCGTATAAAGCCCGCCCTGACAATTTAATTGGTCTGCCCAGATCCTGGTTTTCTGTAGTTGTCCCCAATACGAGACCCTCCAGACCCAACTTCCCGAACAAATTTTTTTGTGGGCGGGACGAAGTTGGGCTGGTAGCCAGGCTAGGGTTCTGGCACTGTCACTGACAACTAAATCAAATTTTACAAATTAAATCCAAATCATTTTAAGCACAAGCTCCCCTCCCTACAAAACAAAGGTATTCTGATTGTGTTTAACATTTAGCAATCGTACCTGACCACTTTGGAGTTATGGGCTCCTGCATGGTACTACCTCTTCCTCGCTGCCTGCAGCAAACTGGTCTACTGGCTGCTGCTTAGGCTACGAGAGACTACAATAGACAAGTGTCTAACAAAATCATCGCAATATACCCTTTTGCATTTAACAAAACACTTATTTATATCGTATACACTATATGCCATAAGCTCACTCAATTACTTGACAATAAAAATGAATTGTGGTTTGTGGGCAACGTTATACATTTTGTTTTGCATGCCTGACATTTTGGCACTGTAGCATGAGCTAGCATACCTGTTTTATCGTCACCATCTTCTGGCGCTTGATCTGTCCCTGCACTCTCAGTCTCAAGCTGCGAGCTTGTTATATTCTGAAACAAGTTGCTGAGTTTGGCCTTGTCATCTTGTAAAGCTTTTTTATCAATCTTTTATTATAGCTTTTTCACCTCCCCCTTTTCTCTTTCTATTCTCAATCTCGTCTTTGTGTATGGACGTATGTCTTACTTCATCTTCTACCCATTTGTAATGACATCAATCAGGTGGCCAATCATAACCTCCTGGGGACCTGGGATGGGATCGACCAATTTGAGATTTGGCAGGGGCCACTCACCCACAAACCAGCATCCAAGTGTCTGGATGTTTCTGTTTCTGCTGAGCTGACCTCTGAGCACGTTTTTGTGGAAGTAATACCTTACCTTACAGTAATACCTTGTTAAATTTCGCTGATGTGTGTTTGGTTTTAAATTTGTTAATGGTATGGCTCCCCCTTCGCTTAGTGATTTTATTAAACAGCGCGCTCAGAGTGGCAGACACACTAGATCTGCTTCAAGAGGTGATTGTATTATTTCGCATAGGTCTAGCTCTTTTTGCAAATCAGCATTTTCTGTAAATTCAGCACACACTTGGAATGCTCTTCCATCACACATACGGACAAAAGACACATACAAAACATTCAAACATAGCCTTGAGGAATGGCTTGTTGACAATCCGGTATACAAGCATTGAGGTACCGTCTGCCTACACGTGTGTTTGTCGTGTTGATGTATGTTATAGCCTTAGTGCTATATATGTGCTTGTACTGTTTGTCTTCGTTACTGTATGTTTATTGACCTATTTAAACCGTGTATATTATTTGATATTTTGTAATTTTAGGCTGCCTTTAAACATCTGGCCGGGGACAGCAGACGAAAATTAGCCTCTCTGGCTAACTCTGGCGCACTTACAGTTTTGCTGTTGATCAGTGTGCATTGTCCCTGAAATAAATGAGAAAAAATAAAGAAAGAAATAGCAGTGTATACAAGCGTGCAACAGAGCCCACGCTTCTGCAAGTGTCGCCTACATGAGTACATGATTTAGTTATAGTTACCGACCCTGTCATCGGTCCAGCCCTGCCTACTGGGAATATTCCCGTTCTCCCGATTAGCCACTCCGGGCTTGACCTAGAACATAAGATGAAAAAATAGGAAAACCAATATCGTCCTGAAAACCTGAAAATTAGTCCTCAAAAATCACTTCAGCTGAACCATTATCACCCAGAAGATTGGATAAATTATCACACCAAGCTGACTCCTTTAAAAACTTCTCAAACTCCTTCAACCTAGAGTTGGCCCACTTTGCACGTGAGGGAAGAGGGCCAGGGATTCTAAGGAAATTACGTCTTCATTTCAACAGAACCCTCAAAATTACTGCCAGGGCCAGCAGTTTCCACGCTCCGTTTCTATGATGACACGACAAAAAAGACAAATTACTGCCTGGACGGCTCTGACCCCTGTTGTTTACATCCGTCTTATTACTATTCAGAGCAATTAATCTACAGAGTTTTGGAGGGTAGGGGCCTGGTCTTGTCTCACGGGAGGAAACGCAGAGCAGGGAAGGAGGGAAAGGGATGGAGAACAAGTTCAGGAGAGATGAGAAAGGAGAGAGAGAGTAAGAGAGAGAAAGAGAGAGAGAGGGGGAGAGAGAGAGAGATGGAGAGGGAGAGGGAGACTTAGGGTGAACGAGAGGGAGAGAGAAAGAGAAAGCATGAGAATGAGAAAACAAAATAGATGGAGTTCAGGCAGACAGTGGGATGGCGTGCCAGGAAGTAAGTGCTGACACAGGCGTTCCATCATCCAGGCAGAAATACAGCACCTGAGAGGGGGAAAGCGAAAGAGAGAGAAAGAATGAGCGAAGCCGGATGTGGCATTCTGACAAAGGAAGTCTCAGGTTTGTTACGGGGTGGCAGAGTGCGTGGACCCCAACACAGGACGAAAAGATCAAATAAAGGAACATTTCATGAGGGACAAGGTGGTATTGGACACATGCCCAGGCAGGAGGAGTGGGATGAACATACAGGTCTGGGAGTCAAACTGGGTAGACAAGACAGGGCAGGAAGGCAGGCAGGCAGACAGTAACCGGTGAGTGAAACTGTACAACAGGATATAAGTATAAGTACGAAGACTAAGTATTCCAGGAAATTATGCAGTGCAGCCGAGAACAAGGCTGAAGTAGGAACACAACAAACAATCTGGCGATGAGTGGATGAAGACCCGGAGTCGATATACCGATGAGTTGATTAAAGGCAAGTGCATATACTGAGCAGGTGAATAGGAAGACGTGGTTTGGATCAACTGGATCGTGGAGCCACGCCCACACTCATGTAGCCAGGGACAGAGGCAGGCAGGGGGACACAGGGAATAAGGGACAAACGGTAAACCTTGGAGGCACGGCCTGGATTGCGACAAGATTCAAGAGGGAACTATGAACAGATAAGGGAAGGTGCACACTCTAAACTATCTCACAATTCTCAGAACACTTCACCGTTTCCATTTCCAATGGGAGAAAACATAGCTTTATATCAGATGGCAGCAGAGTGCGAATTATACAATGACAATCGGGGGGGGTCAACTTCTTCTCCGGGGCGTGTATCGACCCCCACGACCTGTTGTTTTGACCTCTTTTGGGGGGGTCAAAGTCTTTATTAGGGGGGTCAGACCCCCCCACCCGTAATTCGCACCCTGGATAGCAACTTCCCCTTTATTTTGATGGAGGCGGTTAGAAAGCGCATACGTGTGTGTGTGCAGGTGTGTGCATGTGTGACGTGAGCGTGTCCGGCCAGGCATACTGAGCTCCACAGCCAGAAAACGTGGCCTCCTCTTTCCACAGGTGAAGGCAGTGATTGACAGACTGTCAAACACCAGCCAAGCATTACTGCTGTTACGGCGTGCCACATGCCTACAAAGCCACACATTGCATCAGCCATGGTGGGTCGGAGAATGATTTACAGTGGTGAGGAGGTCTATAAATGGGTCTCCTGGAACCAGTCCGGACAAAGCTCCGATGTCAATCACGCCCCATCTAGCGTTCGGCAGCTCAGCTCATCCACTCGCATGCCATTAAATGGCTCAGTTATTCAGAGGCTACAGTAGCAATAGAGAAGACCTTAGGGGAGTGGGGTGAAAGGGACACACACACACGCATGCACACTCACACATGTGCTCCCACACATACGAGGGGCCAATTAGGAAAGATTTCGGACTGTTGTTTCACAGACACATGCGAAACGTGGACGCATTCCCATTTGAAACGTTCACGCGGGCGTACCTACTGCTGTAAGCTCATCACACACATGTATGTGGAACGCACACACACCTACTCGCGCGTGTGACAGATACACGTGAAACGGGCATGCATAACGGAGTGCTCAAAAGTCCTATAACCCAAGTCTTAAGCTGCCCTGCACACAGGCAAACACATGCATAGACACATTGTTTTGGTTGGTTTGTTTACATCTGCTTTCAATTGAAAGGGTGTGCTTTTGTGGCGCCGCATCAAATAATGACATCCTGTCCAGAGTCTACGAGTCATCTTGAGCAGAGCACAGAGGAGAAATCAGCAGATATCAACGTATCGGTTTCACATAGGCGTGTCGGGCAATACTCGCTACAGTCTAATGAGATAGGAACATGAGATATGAAGCGAAGCCATCCCTCTGTCGACAGCACCGAGAGAATAGCGATTCTCGTTTGCGCCCTTCCACCAGCGATAAAACACCACTGGGAGATAGTCGGTTGCACATTCAAGAAAGTGCAGGACAAAAACTACTTTGATAGGAATTCTTTGAAAGTAATACGGTCTAGTTGATAGGATGTGTTAAAAGGCATCCCAAAGCTTTATCTTAGGGACTGTACGAAGACCATTTCTTGGTGAGTATGGTCAAACCAATCATGAAAGAAAAAAACACAAAAAAACACTCACTCTCTTTTAATCAAGCCTACATGTTTAAACATCACCACTACATTGTATACAGAAGACTGGCAAACACTTGGATAAGTACTCCCCCCCCCCTCTATAATCATGCAAGATGAGATGAGAGCCCTATTTTTTTATCAAGGTCTTTTATTCTGTAAAACTGTTTATATTATCATCAGAAGCCTATGAGAAGCAGTTACCAAAGCATTATCTAGCAGATGACGTGGATGTCGTTCTTCTCTCCCATCTCAGCGAGGCTTCTTTCAACGTGACAAAGAGTTGCTCCTTTGCAAACTAGCCAGCGTGTTTCACGGCCGAGGCCGTGTCCTTGTTTATTCCCTCGCGGTTCCATTGTGTGCACCCTGTCATTCTCTAGGTGTGACTGTGGTATGGGCGTCCGTGTCTCTCTCCCCCTCTCCCCTGGTGCCTGGTTCTCTCACAGCGTTTTGCGTACTGAATCACCCACCTGTTGTAAATTGCCATCCCCTCCTTGCGTACATGTCTGCTCCCCTTGTCAGTCTTTGTCGGATTGTTAGTGCTGTTTCCCGCTTGTGGGTGGTTTGTTCCTTAATCTTCCCGTCTCTACAAGTTCCTTATGTTTTTTTTGCCTGGAGAAATGGTGGGACTATTCAGTTGGGTTCTGGGTTTATAAGTATTAAGTGATTGGAGAGAGAGTTCAACAAACTCTCTAGTCATAAAAAATGACCAGTTTAGACACACAGTAGTACTAGCAAAGGCTCTTTGGAGGTCAGGGAACAGTGTTTATTTTGAAAAGAGAAAAACAAATGTAACATACAGCCATTAAGTGTTTGTTATTATTGGCAGGCGGCTAATACATCATAGACCTGTGACCATCATGTGAATGGATGAAAAGAGAGATTATATTGACCTGATCTACTGATGCTGGTTAACATAGGATTGTGCATGGGAAATCCCATTTCCTCCCCAAATCACAGCAGTTTGTCAACGCCAGGTCTTCTGGGGGTCGACAACAACTTCATTTGGATTTCAAACATTCAACGGGATCGATGAGCGATGGGCAGTTTAAATACAAAGCAGGAGAGGAGAGGCCAAAGGAGACAGCATGCAAACATCGACTTCACATCAGAGCAACATAGAGCTTTTGCTGTGTGCCTTCATAACAGCCACGATCATATCCAACATGTCAGTATATCAACACTGCTTCACTGTCAATTAACATTTATTAGGTGACATTGTCAATTGGTGTTGCCATTTCATTGTGCCCCAAATAGCTTCTGCTGGATTCTTCAGAGAGCTAGCTTTGGCTGCTGTGGGCTCACGCGAAAGGGGCCCTCCGTTATTGTCTTCTCGCAAACAGGTTAAAGAGATTCGACAACCAAGGAAGGTCAATTATACTGAAGTAATTGTTCTAAAGTTGTTTATCAATTCATGCTCAGATGTTAGCTAGATAATGAGCGCTGATGAGTCGTATTGATTGTATGGTGGTGGAACAAAGGCAATTACATCATTACAACCCTCGGTGTTAGATGATTTAAAAGCTACAAAGGAGAACCCCTACCTTCACTGATAACACTGACACTAATAGCAGCAGCAACTGCTGGCTTGTTGAGCCACATTAACTCTGCTAAAGTTGGCGCTGGAGGTAGACATTGTTGTTGTTTTTTCCCTCTTTCTCTCCATGTCCCCCTCTCTTTCTCTCTTTTTCCATCTCATATCTGTCCCTCCCTGTCAGAGGTCTCTCTCTCCCTCTCTCTTTATCTCTCTCGCTTTTTCTTCAGTCTGTCCTTGTCCCCCTACCCTCCTCCCTCTCTCTTTCTCGAGCCCTCTTTCTCGCTCGCTCCATAAATATAAGGAGGGGCAGTAAAGCCACAAAATGGACATTCCTGTTAGCTTAGTTTGTGACGACATGTGTTTCAACATGGCTGCCGCAGCTGGGAGAGAGAACCCAACATGACGGAGCAGAACCCGGCAGAACACATTGAAACACGACAGAAAAGAACACAGCATAACAGTAAGGGACAGAGTGGGTCAGAACACAACACAGAGCGGCACATCAGGGTTGACCAGAGCAAAATAGAGTAGTGTTTCCTAAAGCTGAGAGGCTTTGCAGACCTGCTGACAGTGAGCTGGGATTGTTGCGCTTAAGATCTAGTGGCTGAAGGATTTCCTCACTTCCTGATCACACAGACTCCAGTCCTGACTGCTACATGGACCTGTTGACACCAGCCTCTAATGACCTACTCTGTAGACACCAGCCTCTAATGACCTGCTCTGTAGACACCTGCCTTTAATGACTTACTCTGTAGACACCAGCCTCTAATGACCTAATCTGTAGACACCAGCCTCTAATGACCTGCTCTGTAGACACCAGCCTCTAATGACCTGCTCTGTAGACACCAGCCTCTAAGGAACTACTCCGTAGACACCAGCCTCTAATGAACTATTCTGTAGACACCAGCCTCTAATGACCTGCTCTATAGACACCAGCCTCTAATGACCTGCATCTTTAGACACCAGCCTCTAATGAACTGCATCTTTAGACACCAGCATCAATGATTTATTCTGTAGACACCAGCCTCTAATGACCTATGCCAGATTCTAATTACCTCTTCACTAGGTCACAAACTAATCCCACCATAGGCTGCTGAACTCCCCCAAAAACCTTTCATAACAGTTTGTAGTCTGTAGTGAACCTGGCCTTTTGGTTAAAATCCAGATGTGAATTGGAAGGCCTTTGCTCAGTCCCCTCCACAACTTGAATTCACATTCCCTCCACACCCTTGATAGAGTCAAAACAGTGTTGTTCTAGGACGACTTGCCGTCCTGCTGTTTTCTGTTACAAAACCTCTTCTATGTCATGTTCTACTTGTGTTCAGTCAACACCTGAAATAAAAGTCTGGTTCAGATATGGGAAAAGGTTTGCAGTGTTCCCAGTGATTTGATTGTTGATGATGAATTATTATTACTGTATTATAAACTTTCTACTGGAAGTAAATACTATTTTGAAAAAATGCCCTGTTAGTAATAACTGTACCTCCTTTCACCAATGCAAGGTTGCCTTGGAGATTTTCTTTCTGAGTTGCCATAGCAGTGCATCCTTCTGACATACGTCCTCATGGTAACACAACACATTACATTCGAATATCTATTGACATACATATTGAAAACGATTTGGTTCTAAGGGAGTTAGGGGCGTGATTGTTGGAGCTAGTGAGAGTGAGAGAGAGTTGAAGGGAGGGAGAGAGAGATAGAAAGCGAGGGAGAGTAAGAGAGAAAACAGAAAGATAGAGAGTGGGAGAGAAAGAGGGATTCAATGTGTGAAAGTGGGTGACTGAGAGAGGGGTGACAGTGGCCTCACCCCAGACGCTAATGCATTCAGAGTAGAGCGAGTTACGCACCTCATTAGTGCCTCCCCACCCTGACAGAGACAGGGGGCGTGTCAACCACACTCTGAAGGCTAATTATTCAGGGTCAGTGCAACGCAGCGACCACAATGTGGGAAATACACCTGTCCCTTTTTCCCAGGAAGCACACAAGATGGGGTGAGAGACAGAGATGACAAGAGAGAGATGGAGAGAAAGAAGGTGACAGAGGCTTGAAAATAGTTCCACAGAAGGAGATAGAAAGAGCGAGAGAGAGAGAACGAGAGAGAGAGAGAGAGAGAGAGAGAGAGAGAGAGGGGAGAAAAGTGACGGAGAAACTCAAGGAATAACAGTTAAAGTGCAGTATGTTTCTGAGATTGATTTTCTTTGTCTAATGAGTTTCAGCCTCGTTCTGAATGAGCTTTTTAGCTATGGGCAATCTAAGTCTAAGTGATTTTTGACTGCCGATCAGAAGACGATAATCACATTTTACAAAGTGGTGGTGATTGTGTTTCTATTCTATCAGGGCTCAACAGCCTGTGAACATTAGCAGCAAGCTGGCAAGGATGATAAGTCCCAGTCTTCAGTTCAGGATGCCAGAAGGGAAACCAAAAACGTATTTCTGTATGGGCTTGCAGCCGTAAGGTCGTTTCACACATGTACTTGCATAATTGTCAGATGGGGGCTGAGGGTTCTTAGATATGTGTCGTTTTGGGGTGTTTACTGTTTCTGTGTGTGACTTGTAAGGAATGGCAAAGATTAGGGTTAAAATAGGGTCACAGGATTAGTGTATTCACACTCTTAGACTCCCAGCCTAGATAATCCCAAAGCAAGACTCCTTAAAACACTAGATCCTAAGCTCTCTCTCACACACACACACACACACACACACACAGACACAAATGATCACTGATGGACCACCAGCACGGTCAGCCTTCTTAGGCTTATACGCTTTAACACACCAGTGTTGTTTCAGAGGACTATGTGTGCTAGGAAACATGATTTTGTTATGCCTTCTATTAAAATACAATGGTGGCGACTCCCTCTTGCTGTGTATATGCTAAATGGATTACATCTGGAGTATGTACTACAATATACATTAGTACAGAGGTCTTCAACCCTGGTCCTCAGGGACCCCCTGTCCTGCACGTTTTAGCTGTTTCCCTGAACACACCTGATTCAAATGAATGGTCGTTAACAGGCTTCTGCCTAACTAGATAAGGACCCATTCATTTGAATCAGGTGTGTTGGAGCAGGTAAACATCTAAAACATACAGGACAGGGGGTCCCTGAGGACCAGGGTTGAAGACCTCAGCATTAATATACAGCACATCTGTAGTGTGTACCACAGTATAGAGTACATTTATGACATGTACAACAGTAGACCTATGTAGTACACACATCAGAACATAATATGATAAAAATAAATGTAGTCCATCAAATAACATTAATTGTACATCTTGTTGTGCTGTCCATGGTGCTGAATGCTTGGCTTGTGCGGTGGTTGCTGTCCCTGGTCCTGAAAGTGTCAGTAATTAACCAGATGTTGACCTACTAACAAGTGAATGTGCCGTATGCAGACAGACGCATCTCACCCTGCAACGTTTAAAACACAGAAATGAATGAACGTCCTAATCAATCAGCTGGAGGAGAAAAGGGGCCGTGTTGAATCTCGGCCCGAGTTCATCACGACTTGTCATCACCCTACCCTGGCACTGTCTGGCCGTCAGAAGAGGGAAGAGGGATGAGCAACACAACACACAGTGACTGATCCACGAGGGAGACAAATGGTTTATCACATTGTCTTCAGCGGCAAGGCTGGCAGAGGAAGGGGGGGTGGATGGGGGGGGGGGGGATGCCAGGGAAACAACGGAAGCCCTCCTCAACAGACGGCATCCCTGTCGGTGACACGTCCCCGAGGGCCAGTGACAAGCTGGCCGCGCAGAGGGGGGGGGGGGGAGGGGGACTGGGGTGGGTGGGGGGGACGGGCGACGGTGTGGGCTTCGGAGGATTGTGTGTGTGTGTGGGGGGGCAGGGGGGAGTGAGCTGGAGACGAACCAAGTGAGCCCAGCCGTCGCGGGAGGAGCGAGGGAGGGAGAATGGGCTTGATGAGGCGTGCTAGGCCTTAATTACAATCTCGCCAGGCAGCCGGACGGCGGTGCGGCGGGGGCTTCACGGGGGGGATGTGAGATGTGTGGCACGGCACGGGGGGCCGAGAGCCACTTGTTGGCAGCTGGGCCAGGGTAGGTGAAGAGAGGAGAGGGCTGGCTCGATTGCTCATGTCTGGGCGGACGGGGGGCAATGCTGGGGGGCTTATTTGTGACTGATTGTGGAGCCATTGGGCGGTGAAACCAACTATCACATCACTCACTCGCACATACACACACAAATTCGGTATGGGACACACACATACACACAAGCATGCACACGTACATACATACAGAAGCACAGAGGCATACGTGGACACACACACAGAAATACACACACACTCAAATGTCCAAACACAATAGCGGAGCAAAACACACGAGTTTGCCTGCCAGTCTGTCAGTCCAGCCTCCTCACCGCATCTCCCCTGGGTCTGGAAGGTCATTGTTGTGTGTCCAGCAAGGCAGGCAGGCCCAGGGGCACACCATCTGCAGGCCATCAATGATACCCTGGCACCACCCAAACCAGAGGTCATTTCATTGGATCTTTTCTGCGTTGATGGGATGCGATGAAGCTGTGTGTGGGGGTAATTTTGCTCTGGTCGCGTCCATGTTCTTTGAGATTTGCACACCCATGTTGTATCCTGGGAGTCAGGTGGCTGAGCGGGGAGAGCATCGGGCTGGTAATCTGAAGGTTGCCAGTTCGATTCCCGGCCGGTGCACGAACGTTGTGTCCTTGGGCAAGGCACTTCATCCTACTTGCCTCGGGGAGAATGTCCCTGTACTTACTGTAAGTCGCTCTGGATAAGAGCGTCTGCTAAATGTAAGTGTAATCCGTGTTGTTCGGGATCTTTAAGCCTGAGTTAGAGCGCAGCAAGTGAGAGGAGATATGTTCCTCATAAATGGATGTCTGGAAAGCTCCTGTGGAATATTCATTCATGTGGACAACCCACTCCATGTGCACATTTGTCAATATTTCCCATTTTTAACAAAGACTTTTTGTTTTCCATTAACACCTCCAAAGGATGCGCCTGTTGCAGTGAAAACCCTCTCTCCAGTGTGGAGTGTACGTGATCAGATTCTCCAGGATGTTATTGTAGGTTTGTGTAGAGGGATTTCACCTCTCTCTCTGGATGACACCCAGACCGCAGTAATGAGGCTTGATGAAATGTAACCGTGGGATTTTGAGGTGGGGAGCGTTTTGTGTTGACATGATGGAGTGGCCCGTCTCTCAAAGACCCATTTGTGCATGACCAAGGTCAGCCTTTTGTCTTTCATTCGTTACGGAGACGCTAGGCACACCACCGCACACAGACTACATGCACGCACATACACACTCACTGACACAAACACACACAAACACACACAAACACAGGCACACGTTAGGAGGTCCGGGGCTTCCTGCTTTGAAGTGTGATAGAAGCTTGATTTGTTCCATTATGGCTGAAGACAGGCGGAGCACCAGATCCTTGGGGAGGAAGCTGTTGAAGGTGTGGAGGCAGGATCAGGATGATGAGTCACAAGTCTCCTTTTCCCATACCTCCGTCAGGTCAGTGGGCAGTCACATGGACAGGGTCAGGGAAGAGAGGAAAGGGGCAATGGAGAAGAAGCATGAGGCTCGAGGGAAGAGAGTCCCAGAGTGGACCACCAAATATGAACCAGCTTCCTGTACTGTCGTGTTCTCCATCAGCAAGTCGAATTGGATGAAACGTGATTTTGTTGCCCACACATTATCACCAATTATCAACCTAAACCCTCAGAGATGGCAAGAACAACACCCAAAATAACTCTCAGAGAGGAAGAAAAAATGGCAGAAAACGTCCGGAGGAGAAGCAATTTAGTGATGGATCCCCTGCTCCAGAGACAGCTAATGGAGAAAAAGGTGACAGACTAGAAGCTGGAGATCAAATGGTACAGACAATAGGTCAGAAAAGACTGCACAGACACACAAGCACATGCAGGCGTGCACACACCTGCGCACACATAACACGCACACATAACTAAGCAGGCTTCCTTTTTCCACAGTGCAATACCAAGCTCCAGGCCCCAGCTATAAACTTTAATGATCCTTCTCCTTGTGAAATCATTACCTTGTCAGTCAATGCTTGCCCAAGGTGAGGTGGCTGCTTCTGATCCAAAATACCTTGCAGGGGACTGACAGGTCTGTGCTCTGTTCTCAGCTGGTGTGTGTGTGTGTGTCTGTTGAAAACAACGGCTTTTACTCCAGCTTCCACTGAGAGTGACTGCTGTCAAGGACAATAACCCCAACCCCCTCCATCATATTCACACACATACTATGCACACACACACACAAACGCATGCCGAGATTCTACTCATGAAGTAAAACTAAAACTAAGCATGAAACTAACAGAAATGAGAAAGCATTCTCAATCAAATAGTGTACTTCTCTAGTTGCTCAACATATGTACACACAGTGACACACGCGTAGGATCACAAACCCACAGACGCCTGCACAGCAAACCTGCTTTGGAACAGAACTGACACGGCGCCCGAATCCATTTCGTAATACTAAATCTCTAATCTCGGAGACTTTCTAACCTTTACCTCAGAAGAACTAACAAGGAACAGCCGACCTAATTGGACGAAGGCCCAGAGGTACCTCTTCAAGCCCAAAAGTAGAGACGGCGGGGCAATACCGAGCTCGGCGCTCTGGAAACTTTGTAAGAAAATGAACATTTAAAGTTTAATAAGACTGAAAGATAGGATAATGAGTGGCTATTTTATGCATGTATTTTGACCGAGCTTAAGTCCGTAATCTTCAATCAGCAAAGCTTCAAGAGAGTAGGGCCTACAGTTTTGGCAGTACTCACGGCATGGCCTACAATCCATATCCATGATGTTAAAATCAGAGTAGCCATACTAAATCAGTGTGTGGGGGGGTGGTCTTTACCAAAGAACGAGAATGTGACTTTCCTGGCATATTACATGTTTTACAGATGGATATTTGGGTTCTACTGGGCTCCTTGGGGGAGGGGGGGAGGCACCTAATACATGGCGGATGTAGAGGTGCTGTTTGTTTGTTTGCAGTGTTCCCCTCGTCGCATGGTGTGTCCGTAGAAAATGTCAACGTGTGCGCCGCCATCTTTCAGCAGAAGTAATTACCCTGGAAAATGCCAAAGGCCCAAAGAACACACAACGCCCTTCTAATGGCCTGGAAGAATCCATGTCTGACGCAGTCCAAACCACTGGGAAAGGAGGGGGGTGGGCAGGGCTGGCTGGCTTGTTTGACTTAGGAAGGGTTGGAGAGTGTGGGAGCATGTTGTTGGTGGGTGTGTGTGTCTGTGTGTACACGAGCATGTGTCTTTAAACATGGGGACAACGTCAACCTTTAAAAGTTTCCATTTTATATGTAAGTAAGAAAAGTGTGGAATCGGTCCCCAAGTGAGCATGACTCTGGCTGCAACGTCTCACCATAAAGCCAATGTGCTAATATCCGTGTGAATATTGGTGGCAACACACCAAACATCTGCAGAGCGAGAGATGCTGGCTGAAGAGGGGCCCACTCAGAAAAACTCAAGGAAATGATCCAGCATGCCAGTGATTCATTTGCAGGAGAGGGGCTCATTGGCAGGAAGGGAGAGTGAAAAGACGGAGACACAAACAGATAGGAAGAGAGTGAGACAGAGAGACAGAGAGAAAAATGGCTCACCAGTTGGCAATGCCAATTTCTTCCTCCAAAACAACAGTAAAAAAAAACTGGGTCGAAAAACAGAGTATTCTTGATGACTACAACGTTCTTGATGACTACAACATCACACGTACATATGTCTTGATTGTGGGGAAGGAACAAAAAAAGACAGGACAGAGAGTCTCGGTGTGGTGATGTTACTTGAGAGCAAGTGTGAATATGAATGCACAGAGGACTGAAGGAGAATGTGGAGGGAGAAGGGTAGAAAGAGAGAGGTAAAGAGAGAGAGAGAGAGAGAGAGAGAGAGAGAGAGAGAGAGAGAGAGAGAGAGAGAGAGAGAAACGAAGAGAGAAGGAAAACGACTAGCAGCTGGTTGATGGCCTCAGACATGTGAAGAGATGAGATGGAAAGTCTTCAGAACCAGACGCTGACTGGATGGCTCTGCAGACTCTCTCTCTCTCTCCCTCCCTTCGCCACCGCTTTCCCTCTGTCAATGTCTTGGCCCATCTTCCGCCCTCCTCCCAATACCATTTTTTACTCTCCTTTCTGTGTCTCTTTCTTTCTCCCTCTATCCATATCACCGCTCTGAACGTCTACCGTCCTTCAGCTGTGCTATTCTCACTACAGTGGTATCCATTGATTTGCTTTCGACCCACTCTCCTGTCCATCTCTCTCTCACGGTTTTTCTCTCTTTCTCAATCTCCCTTCTCCCCATGTCCAAAATCAGCTTAACCCAACAGACACCCTTTCCTGGGCCACAGCAGGTTATCTATAGGGTTTCTACTGTAGATAAGCTAGAGAAAGGTATCTTCTGTAGGTTGCTACAGTAGAGCATGGTATCTTGTGGGAGATGTTATTGTTGCACTGTGCCTAGTAGCTGAGATCTAATTTGTTGCACTGAGCCGGTTAAAATACAAACAGTTCTTTAACTAACAACACCCCGTTAGAACTATACCCTTCTGATATTTGATTTTCAGCTGTATTTTGTCTATGCACGTTGTATGTTGCTTTGGATGAAAGTGTCTGCTAAATGAATAAATGTAACGTAAACTGCATATCCATGTAGGTTGCAGTAACGGAGCCACACAAGCATACCCTACGGAGCATAGACCTCCAACTAAACCTTGACCTGCCATGCAATATGTGCTCTTAAGTTCTGATTGGAGCTTCACCAGGTAACACCCAACTGTTTCCCTCTGTTGGTCTATTGTGTCACTCCGAAAGGCACTCTTTGATGTCAGAACCAACCACTGAGGGCTTGTGGCATCTCATCCAGTTATCACGCCACCTCTGGTACACCATGACCTGGGCTTGAGTCACCACAGTGAGAGAGAGAACAAGACAGAGAGAGAGAGAGAGAGAGAGAGAGAGAGAGAGAGAGAGAGAGAGAGAGAGAGAGAGAGAGAGAGAGAGTTCTCTGAAAAAAACACAGGAAGTTCTTTTGTTCGCTCGGGTGGAAAATTTGACAAAAAGAATATTCAGTGCATTATTAACAAGGCCTAGAGTAAATGAGCTGAACTTTTTTGAACCTTTCAACTTGGTCTTAGTTGAGAGGCTGAGACTCACACTGACTCTGAACAAAGAAAGGCTTAAAAAATTGGAAAGTGGAGTAGAATATCTTAATATTAGGTAAGTCTGTTGAAGACAGCAGTTTGACTCAAGGTGAAATGTAGGGTTGATAATTGAACCGAGAATGAAACTGTTGAGTTTAACTTATTCACATCATTGATGTTAGAAATTACAGTGCAAATACAATCGTACGGGATGGTGAATATCTTCACTCCCCGCGTGCTAAAACTAACTCAGAGTATCAACTGTACTCTTAGATCTATCAGGGATGAAACACAATATTCAATTAGCCAGTAGACATCGTACAGCTACATGGGTTCCCATGATGGGTCTGACACACATTCACACGCACACACACCATCAAACCCACTCCATGTCTGCCATTTGATTCAATGTGCCGCAAAGCCCCCATGTCTCTCATGCTTCAGAACATGCACCACACACTATAGTTCAATCCAAATTACATTGCTCCTGAGCTGTTACCTGAGTAACACATTACAGGCGGCATATTATGGGCTGCTATCATGTCATATTGATTGGGTCTTCCAGACAAGGGTGCTTCAGACTCTATTTAAAGGGGTCCTTGAATGCAAAACCAAGTTTACCTTGTCATAGTTGAGTAACGACAGTTCGGTGGGTAAAATGGACACACAGTGAACCTCAAAGTCCATTGACACCTCTTTCCTATGCAAATCTCACAATTTGAAACTGCAGCTGTAAAACGGGCCTTATTGACGTCAACTCGGTGGCTCCACCTTATTTGGCTCTGGTCTGTACCTTTGTCACGCACCAAAATGTTCATACACATCCGAGCGCAAGCTCATCACAACTGCAAGTTGTAAGTATGATTTTGTCGCTAACAGTTATGAGTAATGTTAACGTATCCTGCATCTAACGTAGGTAGAATGTGTGATGATTTCGTTTATTGGCAATGGGGCTAACGTTATTTCATTTTCCTGTCTGTGTTTCATTCGAATAAATAACCTGTGTTGTCATGTAAATCTACAATTCACGATACATGTTTGGCTATGTTGCGTCTTTGGGCCACAGCTTCGCTCGTTGTAAACCAACCAATCAGCGCGCATACATTCTGTTTGGGACTTTTCAACTTTTTTCAACTCTTTTACAATACTGTACAGAACAAGGTTGTGAGATGTTAATCGGTGAGCCTTTTAAAGACCATAACAATTTATTTTGAATATCTGTACTTCATCTTATCTGGTTTCCCAAACTATTCCAATGCGCTAACAAGGTGTTTTCATGACAAACATGAAGTACTGTAGACCAACAATGCCACAGCACTGTGATTGGTGTAATTACTGGAAAAACATTCTTCTATAGACTTATTAACAAAAGAATGGCCTAATAACAATCAAATATGCCATGTCAAAGTAAAAAGAGGACAATTACACACTTCACACATTTCAGATGGGACTCCTGCCAACATTTGATGTTGATTTCAGTACTGCAGGTGGTGGTCTCACATGACAACCTCAACAGCGTCACTGTGGGAGCCATGTACTGTGAACTGTCAGTACTATGAAATGAATGTTTTATCGTACTATATTTTAATATAAACAAATAGTTTAACCAAAAATGTCAGAATTGAACGTCTTACTTTCTGTGAATGACAGGCTATCTGGCTATTTTGAACCCCATGAGGTGGAAGTTTCCTCTAAAGAGGGGGTGTCACAGGTGTGATGTGGGTCCGGGTCAAGATCTGCCTCTGTTGCATCTGTGAGGATGTGAGCATCATGGTAATAGTGGCAGCACTGGGGGGGGAAAAGCACAAGCTGGAGAAAAAGAAGGAGGCACTGGACAGAGATCTACCATCACTAAAGCAAATCCATGAAGCTCTGGAGCTGAAAAACACAGTTGGAAGCCTTAGCATCTAAGCGTGCAGTTCTTACGCCTGCTGAGGAGCAGCTAGGAGCCGTGATGGCCAATCTAACTACGAAGCCGCCACATGAGGATCACCTAGCAACCCCCGAAAGAAAAGGGAGAGATGCAATAAATGTCTATTTTGCAGTGATGTCAATGAAAAGTGACAATTCGGATAGGGTATCTCTTTATTAAATTAAGTCCTTTTATGGTAACAATCCCAAGTGTTTGCCCCAAAGATGGCATTACTTTCGGCCTGTACCTACGCAGTGCAGAGCGACTGTGCAGACAACAAGAAAAACAGTTTGGTTTAGACATCAAGTCCACTCCACTCTTTTAGAGAGAGAAAGGTCCTCTAAAACGTGAAACATCTCTGAAAAGGCCTCTGATCACCCTTTACTGTAAGTGCCTCACAGAGCAGTTTGAACCATGATAGACTGATTGTCACAGGGTGCCACATCATCCTATGGCATCAACAGCAACAACTCTCTATTCCTGCACATACAGAAATCCCAATCTTCAATAATGATGTATTTTTGTATAGACCAGTTGTTACAGGAAACCTCTGGACATTAATTCAAACTATGTTCTGTTTATAGGAAGAAAGCATTTGAATAGGCTGGGGTAAAAGCTGAAGACTCAAAAGCATTGCAAGTCTTGGTGATGTTCTTTTGCTGTAGTGTAATGGAAAGAATGAGAATCTCACATGAAATGAAACTTGTTGTCAAACACACAAATCATGATCATTAAGCGTACCTACAAATGCAGAGGAAGATGACAATCCTATATGTGTGAATTTCAGGAGAAGCTAAACGAAAGATCTCAATTCACAGGTCTTGTTGCATTTCTTGAGAGGCAAGTGAGATTAGTTTCTGACCCAGTGTATCTGGAAATACAGGACATGTATGGACAAAGGTGTGTGGGCATATTAGAGCTGGTACTGGGCTGGTAATGCCCTTTCAGTAATGCCTGTGAAAGTCCAACCTGGTAAAAGTGAAAAGGTCATCCGAGTGTATGCTTACATCAACCCAGGTAGCTCAGCCACTTTCAGTAGAGAACGCCATGTCTCAGCTAAATATCAAAGGCAGAAAAACAAACAAACAAATATTATTGCAAACAATGTGTCATGAGAAGTCAGTGCCAATTCATGTGGTCTCAGGCCTAGAAGTTTCTGGATTGGATGGAAACATCAAACATCAAACGTTTTTACAGCTACCTGACTTGTTTATCAAAAACAAATGCCAGTCACTGTTGACAATGTACTAACAAAGAAGGAACTGCAAAGGGTTGATATTCCACTGGCATACAGCAACATTTGGCTGCTGATAGGGACCAACACTTCAAAGATCATATAACCCTGGAAAATTATAGCAATTATAGAAAATAACAGTCAGGGTGAGGGACCCCATGCTGTCCTAGTGGGATGGTTAGTCAATGGGCCCAAGAGGAGGTGGCAAGTCCAGTGTCTGCAACGGGGTCCCCAAACTACGGCCCGCGGGGCAAATACGGCCCGCCAACGTATTCGGACCGGCCCTCTGAACAATGGCAGTTTTTTTTTTTTATGAAAAAAATGAAGAAAAAAAAGTTATAGTAGATGTTTTAATGTCAATAGCTATGAATATGAAAAAAGTGATTTACAATATTAATAATGCTCTTTGAATAGGCTGCATAGATCCTTTGATATGTACGAATGTACGGTGCATAACATAGTAATAAACTAATCTAGCATAATAAATACATTTCATACATTTTCATCATAATAAAATCTCCACAATAATACTGGTAGTTACTCCGGCCCAAGTAATTTTCTGTTCCGACCTGGCCCCTTATTAAAGAAAGGAAAATTATCTGGCCCTCGCAGACAGAAGTTTGGGGACCCCTGGTCTACAATGAAGGCCAGTCTGCCACGGTAAATCTAATCTCTGTGGCAAACCTAGAAAAGGTCCTTATGAGTCAGTCTAATCGGGATGGCAACAAAATGACATTGGTGGAAAAGCATGATTAGTCAATTGAGGATGAAAAGTTTCTCAAAATTGGTGAGCAATAATAGAGCAGATTTTGTCTACCATGAAGGAGGAGGAAAGAGGGAAAGACAACAGATCCCTGGACCTACACAAAGGCCAATTACCAAATGACCGTGCACTGGGACTTCAGTGGAGTGTGCAGGATAACACCTTCAGATTTAGGAAGTTTCACTTATTTAAGCTCAGCATAGATGTAAATTATGTTCTGTGTACTTATATGTTATGTTATGCCAGGTGCTTGCGTTGTCTTGTCTTAAGAATTTCAGGGCCCAGTCTGACCTTGTGTTGTTCCGTGTTACCTGACAAATAAAAGACTTGAACTTGAATTTGACATGGTAGTCACAGACAAGCCACGCACACACAGAGGAACCCTGTCAATGGTAAGTTCTTTGTATGTACACATGCGTTTCTTTCATTCATTTTGAGATGGCCTGCCATCTTGACACAGATATATGTATCTACTCCATAAGGAGATTTGTTTGATGAATGTCTAGAGAGACTATTTCTTCGAGGGTAAGGCAATCCGGAACAACTGTCCAATCACTACTACCACATCCTCTGAAACTTTTGATTTGGAACCTCCTAGCCCAAACCACATCCCTCTAACTCCCTCTGATGGAAACAAGTACAATACCTGGCCAACTTGTTCCGGAGGAAATGGACACAAGAAAACAGAAACACTTATGCAAGACAGACAGAAGATGTCGAAGGTGAGATAAAACTTCATAGTAAGAGACATTGTGATGTACCTGTATATCTACGAGCACCACACACACACACACAGTCCCCCTACAGTAACTAGTGGTGGTGTGGAAACAAACTTGTAAGGAGTCAGCACTATCTGCAAATTACAAGGTCTAATGTCAATCTTGGAACAAACAATGTCCTCTAGGTCAATTGGTATGTTTGGCTTATCAATTAGGAGACTAAAGTTCAATCCCCAACATATTGCATTTATACCAAGGGATTTTTCTCTTTGTAGACACTGGAGGAGACTGTACAGCTAGTCTGCATCGTCATGGATAACCGGACCCAGCTGTGGTGGAAAAAACATCTCCACATTGACCTCCTGAACCCCGAGGTGAGAAAATACCGAGGACTGAATGGGCCAATCACCAGAACCTGGTTCATCCCACTCAGGGTATTCCTGTGTATCTTTCTCAGGGTTCAGTAGCTGTTTCCACAATTGAACTGGAGGTCACAGGGGTGCAGGTCAGTCCAGCATCTAATGTTCACGAGCTGACAAACGCAACTTTAGGGTTTTCAGCTTTACACTCAGACTGTATGTCACTTAGTTATAAATGATGAGTTCTGTTTTGTCGTCCCTAGCTACTTGGTGGTAGACAGATAAGCCATGTCATGTCCCACCGTATAAATACACGGAAGGAGTTCCTGTATTTTGAGGATGGCCAGGTGCACAACACTTTCCTTGTTGAAAAATCACATTTGGTTGACAGTTGTCACTGTTTAATGGTCTACTAAACATCTGAAGATGATTTTATAATCATAGGAGGTGGACGTGAAGACCACCTTTGAGGGCTTTGCCAAGGCAGGATGTGAGACTAGGACTACAAGTTGGTCATGCTCCAACACTGAGACCACCTTCACTGACCCTCCACTGCATTCTCCTCACCCCTCTCCTCCTTCACCCCACTTTGACAACACTCCTCAGGTAAATATCTCTACAACCATCTCTTTATACCTCTGCCAATGATCTCGACCAGATTTAGACCAATGAGGAGGAGGATGTTGACGAGGAACCAAAGATCCAAGTCCCCCTGATGCAGTAAGTACTGGAGGAACACCAGTTGAAAATAGTACTGCTACTCTGCTGTGTACATAATTAAACTTAGTTTAATTTTCTTTCTTTCAGTCTTTCTTCAACATCTCTCTATGTCAATTACAATTGTATTTTCCTGATACAGGAGCTATTTTGGCCACAAGGGAACCAATGACTTTGAGGGTAAACTGGCTGCCCTTCGCAATGCCTTTGAGGTAAAGAGAAACAGTATTTGTCCTGACTCATTACATTTTACATTGTGTAGATTCAGTGTACCAATGGTTTTCCCATATTTTCCCAGGATCTGACCAATACCAACCAGTCCCTTAACTTCATCAGCCATGCTGGGAGGATGGTTCTGGGTGGACTGGCTCTGCTCAATTACCAGGAAACTACAGAAATCACAACACTGAGAGGGAAAGAGATAATGAGTGTTACAGCATTTGTTAGTCCATAGGATGTTTGACATTTGAGTTTTATGACGTTTCTGTTTTTAGGATGTGAGGGAGTTCCAGGAGGCCTATGATAGCTTGGTGTCCTTCGTAAATGTGTAATACATGCTGTCAAGCCTTCAGCTCCTCCAGTAGGTGGCCAGGCAGCAGCTGCTTCTGATAGACAATCAATTCCAATTAATGAAGGACAAATCCCTTAAAAGGAACATTGGTGGGCATTTGTAGGGGAACATTGGTGGGCATTTGTAGGGGGACATTGGTGGGCATTTGTAAGCGGACATTGGTGGGCATTTGTAAGCGGACATTGGTGGGCATTTGTACGGTGACATAGTGGAGCAAACAGCGGAGCAATTAATATGGACTGGTGAAGTTGCGACCCTTGTTTGATTGGTGCCTTTTAAACTTTTGTATTACTTTTTGTTTTAATTGTAGATGTATGGTCAGTG
The DNA here is from genome assembly GCF_021917145.1 of Hypomesus transpacificus. Taxonomy (NCBI): domain Eukaryota; kingdom Metazoa; phylum Chordata; class Actinopteri; order Osmeriformes; family Osmeridae; genus Hypomesus; species Hypomesus transpacificus. Next base: position 3,363,894 of record NC_061081.1, on the reverse strand, counting down.
TCTTTATCAGTGTTGTATCTGTAGTTATCCACACTTAGACCTTGACTTGCCGTGTAACCTCACTGCCGTTTGGAGTGCGTGTGCCTGTGTTGTGAGCGTGTGTTAACCTAGTGTGTCGTGTTAACACGTTGACGGGTGTTTTTGCAGTGCTTATTTTACCGTGGTGTGTGTGTGAATTGGCTTATAGAGCATACGCTGTATTAGGGCACTAAAACCTACGATCTGCTGTTTCTTTAGATGTATGTAATAAATTTGTATACTGAAGTTTGTGGGAGTTTACCGGTGGTCACTGAAGTCCCATTCCAGATCCATAAGTTAGAGCAAGCAATCGAACCACTACAAATGTTCCAGGAAACAGACAGATTATAATGGAGAAAATTAACCAATCAGGAGTAGGTGTAGCCAGACAGCAGATAGTCATTCCATAGCAATTAATGAGGTTCTGATGTAAGATTTTGAAATATTCTATCTTTGTCATCTGGTGTTCCATTGTTCTTTAAAATATGTACTTGTTTGATTTCAGATCACCCAGATCAATTTTCTCGAATTGTTTTTTTAAATGGTCCTGCTTTCCCTTCTGGAGGGCAAGACTCCAGTCTCCTGTCTACAGTGCCCTGATAAGAGACACAAATGTAATAGGGTAAACTTTTTGGCTGGTCTAACCCACCATACTGTCCCATCAGTATGTTGTCTCATGTCTCTCTTCTACAACCCAAGCGGCCCAATGGATTCCTCCATCTCCTTTTTGGGTCTTTCTGTCCAGTTTTCCCAAATTCTTTTTTTTCTGTTGCTTCAGCCATTCCTCAAGAATCATTCATAGTTCAGAATGGGTTAATTGAGAAGTTTGAGAAACCTGACAAATGATGGGTGTTTCATATTTTTGGGGGAGTTGCCTGGGTGTGGAAAAAAAGTTTGTTCACGTGCACACAATAACAAGTTAAGTGGAATCTATGAAGACCTGTGTATCGGTCACGTACGCACTCTGAGAAAATCTTTGCAGACTGAATTTTTCACTTTTCCCCACAGGCATTCTTTTATGGATGAATTTACAAAGTTTGATACTGACACTGTTTCACAGTCCATAAAAATGCTATGCTTGTTTTCATACAAATATTTATCTTCTTAAAACTGTCTTTTATCATTTGTGAAAAATAGTGGGTTTGTTTTTTTAGAAAAACATCTAGCTGTGGACCTTGGGTCATTTTGTCTGTGGATTCAGAAATGTTTGCTCAGCCATCATAGTGGTTATCAATACGACAAGAAATAACCACCACAGTCACATTGTCAAAATAAGGCAGACATAGGGATAATTGTCAAGGTATGGCCAATTCCCAGATCTGCTTCATTGATGACTTCACTCTGTCGGTCAACCTTTCTCCACCTTTGTCCTCAGGGACCCCCTGCACGGTTGAGAAAGGTATCTAGAGGTGATCAATGACCTGTAGTTTAAGGTAGCACCAATGATATTTCAAGACATTCTTTATCAAATTAAACATGCCATCTGCTCGGTAGGATTGGAGCTCCAACATGATGTGGCAGGAAAGCATTCATCTTCATTTAGCAGGGTGTCCAATTGTGACGAGTCACTGGTCTCTTCACCTGTTAGGAGAAACGGACGACAGCATAAATTTACCCATAGATGATAACAGATATTCTGACTGAAAATTCAGAAGACATTGTTAACAATTACAATAACTAGAACAAGTAAGGTTGTGTTGCAGCCACTGTGTCAATTTGTTTGGATTTATCATGGCTACTAAGACTTAACAGCACATACGTACAGTACTGAAAGCACATGTGCACACATTGACGCCACAGCCTTAGATGACAGGCAAGGCTTATTCACTTCACAGCAGGAGCGACTAAGGAAATAGACACAGACACATGCACTCCATTCAATCCCCAAGGCACACTCACACAAACCCTTACACAAACACACACACAGTCCCTATCACTGTCCGTCATGTACATGATTGAAAGACATATTGGGTAATACATCTGTGCTGTCTAACAAGAGGCTAGAGTTCCTTGTTGGAACCCCCTCCACCCCCCCACCCCCTCACCCCCCCCCCCCACACACACACACTCACTGACTTCCTATCCCTGCCCCCCCCCCCCCAAATCCACCTGCTTAAGCCTTATCACGACAAAGCTGTCCTTTTTCTAAGTGTTTTTAACGCTCTAGTCATGTGTGCAGCGGCTGAACATGAGCGGAATATCATTAAAACCTTACACACGCACCCACACACACACACACAGACACTCTCACACACACACTCATACATAAATGCTCTCTCTTACATAAACACACACACAGTCTCATTAACCAAGTCTATAGCGCTGCACTGGTTCATTTAAGTTCATCCTGTCAAACAAAGGTGCAAAACAAATGTTTCTCTCACAGCTCGCGACAGGCCACATCCACATTCTGATCTCTGCCCAGCTTCATTCCCTGTTTTGCGTGACTCTTTGGCACGGGGCTCTTATCTTGTTATGGAACATGAGAGCCTGCACACGCACGCACGCACACACACACAGACATCCATTGACACACAGACGCACGCACACACACACTCACAGACTTGCATGTAAAGTAAGACGCATGTACACACACATCCACACACTCACCTTCTCACTCTCCATCCTTGTAACTACATCTACCCCTCTCCTCTTTGTCTCTCTCCCTCTTTCCTTATTCTTTTCCTCCTTCTCTCATCTCTTTCAGTCTCATCTCTCTCCTCATATAATTGTATCTGTCCCATCCTGAAATTATTTTTCTCTTCTCCGCCTCCCTCTCTCTCTCTCTTCTTTTTCTTTCCCGTATTTTCTTGTCTCTATCTATCCTTCTCATACAGTCTAGTAAGAAGCACAAACAAACACCAGAATATTATTCAGAAAATGCCATCTTAAATCATTCAGTAAATGTCATCCAACCAGACAAACACAACCCCAGAACTGAAATAAACCATAGTCTTATGCTTTCATGGAGATTTTGCGGCTGTGAAGACAATATCAGGTTACTTACTATTGTCGGCAGATTATGTTGTACTAATGTTCTATAAACACAATATTGCAGTTGATCCAGCACAGTACTAAGGCATGAAACATCTTTAATAAAAAGGGTCACGGCGTGCACATGTTTTGTGTGGAAGAGAGAATGAGAGAGAAAGTGCCAGTGTGTGTGCCAGTAGCATCATGGGGACTTGTGTCCCTGATACACTTGACCTTGCTCTGTTAAGGAGCTAAGTAGGGTTGGTGCCCACAAGCACAAAGGTGATGTTGTTACACTGTGGAGTGTGAGCAGTGTCAGGGTTGGGGGGGGCTGGGGAGGGTTTGGGGGGGTCGGGGGGGTCAAGAGGAAGTACCTTGTTACCATGCTTGCTTTTACAGAGGGCCAGGGTCACGGCCGGAAGAGAGGCGGAGAATGCCGGGGTAAGATCACTGTTCCCGGTTAGGTATGCTGCCTACACCACTACCACAAGTCTGAACAGATGCATTAACAGGACTGGAGGTCGGAGGGCAAGGACAAACAACTTAAATCTGTTTCTATCTCTCTCACACGCACGGTCTTTCCCTCTCTTTTTATCTCTCTCTCTTCCACTCAGTGTCTTTTGCTCTGCTTCTCTTTCTTTCTCTCTCTCTCCCTCGCCGTTCTTCCATCTTTCCTTTTTAAAGAAGCTGAGTCTTTTATTAAGTGGAACGAAATTGACTTGGTAATTTACTGGGAGGCACAGAGAGATGGACGGGCATAGTAATGAAGGAGAGAGATAGGAGGAAGGGAGAGAGAGATAAAAGAGAGATAAAGAACGGGGAGACCTTGTTAATCAGGTGTGTTCAAATCAACCAAATGTTTTGGTCCTTCGTTTCTCTCTTTGATGAAACTCCTTTCTGTCTTTCTCTCCCTCTCTCTTTCTTTCTCTCCCTCTTCCTCTCTCCCCATGAGCACAAACTCCTTCCCAGGTTCCCGTGTGTGGATGCATTTTGCAATAAGGGAGGGAGTCTCAGTTCAAATCGTGTCAATACAGAAACGGCTTGCATCTATGCAGTGAAGACACAAACGCTAAATCTGCACAGGATCGTTTTCGTGGCTTTGCTGACCAGCACCATGGGCAAAATGCAATGCCGTGCTGTAGTATGAATGCTCGCGAGCGCTCAGCGTGGTCTCCGTTGAGGCTGCCGCATACATTACTATGTCCAAAGTGTGCACATTCAGCATTTCCTCCTGCCGTTGTGCAGCCTTTATCATTGCAGATCGTTAAGCCGCGTGAGAGCTCAATGATCCTTGACGCAGCGTCCCAGAAGTCCTTAAAGAGGACAGGTCTTCAGTATCAGTATCGTCACAAGAGACAATGGTTTGGCTGGCGAGGTGCCGACAGGAATGGGCCTCAAAGCCCAAGGTACAGTGCAGGAGGTCGCTCTCCCAACGTGGTGTCATTCACATGTACATGCACATTTCACACACTTTAGAAAAGCAATTACATTGCTAAAGGTTTGGTGAATGGGATCTTTCTCAATGAGACACAATTAAACCGATAACTGCTGATTTAGGGATTTTAACCCTGAGAAGTGGGCCTTGAAAACAAGAAATCTACAGCAGAGTTGGAAGTGTAAGAATCGCTTGTATTATGCTCTAATAATCTCAATTATAATGAATCAGAAGTAACAACTGAACCCAGATCAGTCTCTGCTATAAGTGACTCTTGGGGCGATCTGGCATGATAGTTTTTGACATGATATTAGTGCCAACTCTGCCAATATGTTCATGTAATCCTGCATGCCACTTGCTAAACGACAACAGAGAGAAGCCCATATAATAAGAATGTTCTTTGAAATGCTAATACCTAAAGCTTGAATGGGAATTACAGAGTTTTAATTAGTTTGTCCATTGCATTGTGACAAAATTGCCTTTCCTTTGCGTCTCCAACATTGATAATTCATTCATTGTCCTTATTGCGGTAGTAGTTGCTTTAATTCGAAGTTTTGTGGGATTTCAAAGATTGTATCGGGGGGGGGGGGGGGGGGGGGGGGGGAGAGGGCGGGCGTGCATGTTGTGTGGGTGGTGATGGTGGAGAAATCCCCATTAGCAACTAATACTGCTGATTTACGCCTGAGACGCATCCAAGAATTGTAGCTACAGTCAGGGTTGGGCTGTTGATAATGTGTTTGTCGGTGGCATCGATTGGATGACAATTTGAAAAACTTAAGTCTCTTGAGACTGTGTCTGAGTGTTTGTGGAGGCAGTGACGAGTTCTGCTTCATACTATATCTTCCATTCAATATTGCATCCCTTGAGAGTTAAGCCGTCTAGCCGGTTTCGTTTCACCAGTCTAATTTAACCAGTTCGGTTTAACCAGTCTATATATCCATTTAAATCACCCCAGATCATCCTGCCTAGTTGATACATTTCTGTTTGATTCATCCAGTCTGGTTAAGCCAGTTCAGTTTACGGGTCTGGTTTAAACAGTGTGGTTGAACTAGTCCGGTTTAACCAGGACGAGGTGGAAGTTCCAGAAGTGCGATTGATCAGAGTATGCAGTATTCCATTGCAGCTTGGCGAGTCCATTGGTTTCAGCGGTCTCGGTAGACAAATCGAATACGCTCCAGGTGGTTGCAGACAGAATGGTACATTATTAAGTCCAACCTGCAGTACTTATATAATGTCAACTGTTGATTAGTCAGCTGCCAGATGAGATAGAGATAAAAGGATCTAGCATACTGTTTTATATTAAAGAGAGTCCACCACCACCACCACCACACACACAAAAAACTGTTCTGGCCACCTTAATCACTGTGACAGGTTGTACATCTTCTGTTATCAGTTGCCTAAGCTGATGAGAAACGGTTCTCTTGAAGAACTGAGATAGGCTTATGTCCAACAGCTGACCTTTACTAAGGACCTTAGAATGGAGGAGAGAAGGCCAATGGAGAAAAGAGAAGAAAAAGAGAGAGAAAGAGAGAGGGAGAGGAGAATGGAAGTCTGTGTATTAGCTAGATTAAAAACCGTGTTGTCGAGTGTTTGTGTTTTATGTAAAAGCACATGGCCGTCAAACACTGGAATTCCACACAGCAGAAGATGGGGCCTTGGGACTCAAAAGCCTGTTAACAAAAGCCTGTATCGTCGAGAAATGACACGGTTTGTACGTACGCGTCTGTGCGTGCGCATGTGGGCAGTGCATGGGTGGTGCATGAGCCTGGTGCATGCTGCGTCTTGAATGAAACACGGAGCAAAGTGTTGAGCGTCAGTAGGGGAGATTTGAGAGGAACCGAAGTGTCCACTGGCTCTGTAGAACAAATCGGGATGACCCTCTTCTACTCCTTAAACCAAACGCCACACTCCGCCCTTCCTCCCACCCTCCCCATCACCACCACCACCACCATCCTCCCCGCACCCAACAACTAGCTGCCACATCTTATCAGGCAGCGTATCACTCATGTTTCCTAGATTTAATTAGCAGAGCTCGGGAAGAGCTGCCCTTGGGAGGCCAGTTTTCCTTCCTTCTTAATTGGTGCATTAATTAGATCTGAAAAAGCACATTGTGTTTGCCTACCCGATCGCTTGACATGGAGCTGAGGCATCAGGCGCACATGCACATGTTGGGTATGTACGTGTGACGAGGAGAGAGAGAGAGAGAGAGAGAGAGAGAGAGAGAGAGAGAGAGAGAGAGAGAGAGAGAGAGAGAGAGAGAGAGAGACGGGAGACAGACAGGGAAGAACAGAGAGGCAGAGAGATGGACTCATACAGGTCAAATTTGGCCATTCCAAAGCAGAAGATTATGTCTACATCACAGCTGACATTTACACAGGATGCATCAACAGGAAGTGAACATCATCCACAAGTGGCTGAGGTGGGGGGGGGGGGGGGGGGGCACATTTCCAGCCACAAACTGTTATTGTTCATTCCCCAGGCAGAAACCAGAAGAGTTATCAGGGGGAGAGGAGTTTGCATGCAAAGAGGCACAGGGTGATGTTTATGTCTGTTTGAAATCTGTTTAGTCTGGATTGATGGCTAGGACTTCAGGCCAGGCTGCAAGCCAAAGCCTGTTCAGTTGGAGTGGCATTGGCCTGTTTCTGAGTCAGTGCTATGTACACATATCGTACCAAAACCAACCCATAATTGTGATTGTCTTCATAGTTATCGTCAGACATCATTTTCCCATAATTCCTTTAACTGTAAATTAGAAATTATAAAATGATCAATTTATTTCTCTCTCATTCTCGCTCCCATTTCTCTCTCTCTCTCTCTCTCTCTCTCTCTCTCTCTCTCCCTTCTCTCTCTCACTCTCTCACACATTAACACACATACACACTCCATAACTATCTCTGTCTCTCGTTCTGTATCTCTCTCTCTTCCTCTCACACACACTTTATACCTGTCTCTGTCTTACTCTCTCTCTCTCTCCAACGCTCTCACCCTCTCGACACTGCCTCCCATGCGTTAAACTGCGGGTGAAGCGAAGGCTTTAGATATGCCTCAGCACATTTACGGCCTTATCACTCGTCCCGCAGCCAATTAAGCTCATTATAATCCATTAGCGTGGGTCTCAGGGTTCCCTTTGGAAGGGGGGAAGGAGGTGGAGGCGTGGGGGCGGAGTGGATGAGGTTGGGGTGGTGGTGGTGGGGGGGAACCCTCGTCTCACACCTCGCGGCCCTGATCCGCTCAGCCTCCGGCATCAAGGGAGCCTGCTGTTTGTGGAGCATGTCAGAGTGGGAGTGCTGATCTGGGATAAGCCTTATCCTTTTCGGATCATAATGAATGGGGCCGTATGGAGGCTGTCTGAGGCTGATCCCAGATCAGCTCTACGGCCCTCCGTCCTGGGGGATTGGGCTGACGGCTGATGTAATAGGTAAACTATGGGAGGAGGTATCAACAGAGCTCAAACACCTACTCCTGATGGAGGTTGAGGTTGAAGGAGATGGATGGTATGATGGATGAGCGGTGGGTGTATTGATGGATAGACAGAATGGGTAGATTTTATACGATGCCAGGCAAGCAGCCAAGGCAGCAGGCAGGAACGACAGGCAGGCCAACAAACAGACAGGCCGTCAGACAGACAGGCAGAAGACGCAGTTCAGTAGAGCTACTCTCTCTCCCTCACTCTCTTTCTCTCCCTTTCACTCACAAGCTACTAATTAGACAAAATTAGAGCTGCAACTCTGTCCCAATTCCCCTTCTCTGGAGTACAGTATTCAGCGAAACAAACCCGAGTTATTCCTACTAAACTTCTGCCCGCCTACCGAGCCCAGCTGCCTGGAAACACAGTGAAGAATTAGTCCCAGCGCTGCCATCAGAACCAGTTCCCAGCTGGAGATGGTGAGTACAGATCCAACACTCTTGTCATGTTCGTTTTAAACCCCCCTGCTCTCCCTCTCTTCTCATCCCCTCAGTGCAATATGCTTCATTTTGAAGCGGACCACCCCCATAGCTTGTCTAACGTAGCGTCTCATCATCGCTCATGGCTCCTAGCCCCGTTTCTGCTGTGTCTGCCCTGCCGGCACTCAGCTAGCTCCACCCAGGGGTGAGACAGTGCACTAATGTCACTCATATTCGGGATTGTGCCAGTGTGAGAAATGATTGATGGGAAGACGCCTGTCGAGTGACAATATATACTTAAGGAAAATAACACCACAGCCCTCACAGCAGGTATGCAGCACACACACAGCACACACAAACACACACAAAGCAACAATACAGTATGGGTCTCCAAACCCAGTTGTCACACCCTTCACTTTGGCGCAGTTCTAGCCAGTCTCTGTCTGTCTCGGTCTGTGTATGGGCGTGGCTCCAGCTTCCTGGGTTCCAGACCATGGCTGTGTCTACTACCGCGCACTTTATGAAGTACACTGCAATAAAGTGCCCTGCAAAACAGTGCACTTACATATTCAGTGCACTCCGTCGCTGATAAGTGCTGTCTCAAATAGGACACTTACGTTAAACACTTGGTGGAAGTGACGGACGCAAATCTGCTCGCGACACCCGTAAAACCTGCCAAAATGAACGCGCTTCTCCACTCAAGTGGAAAAAGCTGCCGAAAGGGCTCCTCCTTTTCCGCTACGTAGCCAAGATGGCGTCTGTTTAGGGCGAGTAGTGTCCATCGTTGTTTTTTGGACCGTTTGCAGTGCGCCATCCGGGTACTTTCAGTGCACTGAATTTTTCTGGTTTTGTGAGTGAAGCGCCCTAAGCACTGAAAGTCAGTGCTCGAAGTGTCACAAGTGCACAAGTGCGCGGTAGTAGACACAGCTCATGTCTTCCACCCCATCTGTTCTGTCTACACACCTGCGGTTCATCAACTCATCAGCTCAGTTGATTGACTCTGCCTTTCCATCCACTCAGCACCTTATTGTTTGTTGTGTAACCCATCAATAGTACTCTCAGACGCTCTGTAGTTCAAACCCCAAAGTCATTCTTCAACTCTAGTCTTTTGCTGTTTACTCCTGTAGAGCAGTGATTGCCTGGTGCCCATTTGCTTAGCTGCCCGCTTAGACTTGCCTGCCCCACCTTCCTGCCCTGCCTCCCTGGGTTGCCTACCTGCCCTGCCTGTCCAGGCCACTCCTCCTACAACCCCTCAGTCCATCATTACCGTATTTTTCGGAAAATTAGCCACATTTTCTATAAACCGCACCCCACCAGTATGAGAGCTTTGTGTTTGTAAATCAGTATAAACCGCACTGGAATATATGCCACACTTGATACGGGAACAATGATACCAAGCAATGCACGAGTATAGCCGATCTTACAGCGTGCCGTTGTTCAACATACTTTGAAAACGAAAGTAAGAGCTTGAGTTATTTTTCGAAAGTAAGTGCTTGAGTTATTTTTCGAAAGTAAGTGCTTGAGTTATTTTTCGAAATGGTAGCTAGCTTAAGTAAGATAAGCTTCTGGTATACAACCTGTTATGAGCTATTGTCCTGCTGTGTTGTGATCTTGGGTCCACTACTCAGCCCCCTAACACCAGTCACATCCCTTGAGAGTCCATGCAGAGCTGACTACAGGTCAGGAGAAGGTGGGCAGGACAGGACTTCCTTTGGTTATAACATGCTCCACCTCTCACCCCCACCCCTCCCCACCCCACCCCCATCCACTACGGCTGACACAGATGGAGCCAGAACAAATGGATGGAAGATGTTTTCGCGCTCCTCACCACAGAGAGAGATCCAGAAGAAAACGAGAGAAGGACAGAAGATAAAGGTTCCCTCCAATAGCCAATCCTCTTACAGACTCGTTAATGACCGCAGGTTGCTAGGCTGCGTGCAGGATGTGAGATGATTCGAGCATGTTTTCGATGTAACATGGAAGGATAGCAGTGGAATCACGTATTTAATAAATGATCACAGTAATCTGGCAAATGGACAGAGCTCCTCTGCTTTCTGTTCCACCCCTGATATCAGTTTGAACAAAGGAAGCGAAACGTTTTTCTCTGTGGGCTGAAGCTGAGAGAAGTGGCCGTCAAAGGCTAAGGACGCTCGCTATTTTCAGGATAGCGCTGAATGAAAGAGGCGACTCACCGGGAGACCTTTAACTGACAGCATCCTATATGAGCGCCCTTTGAAGGAGAAACAGATGTGGTCATGATGGATGAACCACTGCATAGGTTGAACAGTGGAGCAAATGGGTGCAGGTGGAGTAGGAGGAGGAGAAGGAGAAAAAAGAGAGGGAAAGACGGAATGTGGCAGGAGGAGGATATGAGCGTTGAAACCCAAACGCCCTCCATCCATCCTTCTCACAAGCTGTGAATGAAGCATGCCTTTTTTTATGATCTTTTAATGTTGCCCTGTTCGAGATCAAGATCAGTCTTCTCACGATTCATAACAGCTACATCGGGCAGCTTCCTTTGTCCTGTAAGCTCTTTCCTGGAGGTAAATAGGCTGTGCGTGGCTGTGTATGGTGCAAGATTCCTCAACAGGAAAATGCTGAAATGATCAATCTCGAGACATCCCCACAGTCCCTTGTTTCAGCCCTACATTGATGCGTTAAAGACCAACAGAGTTGTGCTGACATAATACAAGACAATACATCACTCTGATGTTGCTTCCTATTAATACTTATTGTTGAAGAGGTACAGAAACATGGTGTATGATATTGTCTTCTACACACACACACACACACACACACACTCACACACATCTTTCAGCATAGATATTCCTTTTACGGTTACTTTAACATTGTTACTGGGAATCATCCTGTCACTGTGTGCCCTGCTGACAGAAAGAGATGGGCTATGGGTGGGTCTGCGTATGGGTCTGGATGTTGCTCTGGGGTTGGGTCTGTGCACGGGCCTGAACACAGTCTGACTGCAGACTGGAACAAGACGTGTGGCGTTGCTTTATGGTACTGTTGTTGTGCTGATACCAGCTTTGGGTGAATATAAATTCATTAACAAGTCATTTAGGGGCCTGTTCCTCCAAGCGAGGGGAAAGTCTGGGCCGCGTTCCAAACCAGCGATTTATGGGACCTGGAATGAGTGCGGGTAGCGACAGTAGACCCTGCACTGCAGAGACAACACAGCCAACGTGTCGGCTTTGTTCTCAACACATGTACCCGCACATAAGGATAAACCTAATAAATAGAGATGGGTGTTAGTTAGGTTGTTGCAGTCAGACTGGTACTGTTCTCTATGGAAGCGGCCAGTGTAAGCCGCTGTAAGTAAGTCCACCTAGCGCTGGACCTCTCACAGGAAATGATAAAGGTCACTTCTTGCTGGGGTAGCTTCACATAGAGCTATTGGGGGTCTCCAGTCCACTGGGGCCACTACAATAGAACAGTGGCCAGGCAATGACAACATATTTATCACTAGACTATCATACTGTATAATAGCCAACTAACACTATAAAATATTCACCACCATTCTCTCTCTCTCTCTATACATATTAATAATTCAGTACATCTTACTACACATCACTGTACTCTAGTAGTGGAACAATCCTACTGAATATACATTACTATTCTCCTATATTATAACGGACAATTACAACTACGAATACAACTGCAGGGAGTCAGATGGCTGAGCGGTTCGGGAATCGAGCTATTAATCACAAGGTTGCTGAATCGATTCCCGGCCGTGCCAAATGACGTTGTGTTCTTGGGCAAGACTCTTCACCCTACTTGCCTCGGGGGAATGTCCCTGTACTTACTGTAAGTCACTCTGTATAAGAGCGTCTGCTAAATGACTAAATGTATGATAAATGTAACCAAAGACCATTCTCCAAATACAAAAATAAATCCCCTACTCTTCAAATAGTACAGTACTGCATCTTGAGTTTAGCTTTCCAAATTCAGATCTTTGATTCCGCTCCTTTAAGGGAATCTAAAAGGCTGTTTCAGAGAGTTGTCAAAGCTCTGTAGTACTAACGGCATGGCATGCAGCCATCCTGTAGGCCAACCGGTCAAGCCCTCCACATCCAGGAGTGTGGGGTGTACTGTACTTTCTAAAGCACGATGGAGTTCATGCTGTCATGTTTGGCAATAAAGTTGTGCCCTCACCCTCTCTGTGCCGGACAGAGATCAATACCCAGGCTGGACTGGGGTCAGTGTAGAGGGAGTTCAGGGTCCTGGTGTGGGCTGGAGTGTCCGTATGGATACTTATCTCAGGTCAGAGTGGTTTAAGTGCTGGCCAGAGGCAGAAAGCTGTACAGCGTTGGCAAGGATCAAAAGAGGTGTTTTTACTCGCCTGTTCAGGAGACGGAACACGCACCCCTCTGATCTCTCTGATCAATGGCAGACTGGTATCTCCTGCACATTCTCTCTCTCTCTCTCTCTCTCTCTGTTTCTCTCTCTCTCCCTCTCTCCTTCTCTCTTTCTTTCCCTCTCTCTCTCTCTCTCTCCTCTCTCTCTCTCTCTCTCTCTCTCTCTCTCCCTCTCTCTCTCTCTCTCTCTCTCTCTCTCTGCATCTCTCTCTCTGCATCTCTCTCTCTGCATCTCTCTCTTGCTCTGAACTTTCTGTGCGGGGGATTGTGGTGTTAATGTGGCTTTTGTGCGTTTGTGTGTTAAAGAGAAAAAGAGAATTCCTGGACTTCTATTTGAAAATATGTCAGACCGCCCTTCTGTGAGTGTGTAAGTGTGTGTGTATGTTACTGCCTCTTCACTGTTACAGCCGCATTCCGTCAATGTAGTCTAAGAGAGTGCTGAGACAGAGTGCCCGGCGACAGACAAATCATGTGTTGGTTGAAAATACAGAACGACATATCTCCTCTGACAGAGGAGTCCGGGGCGGCCTTGACGAACCAAGACATCCTTTCTGTCTTCACACATCCGCCTCCTACCTCTCAAGATGCTGTTTGTCTAAGTTAAGACTCATTCACAACAGTTTAACAGCTTGGGCAAATGGACCGTGTTCTGAGACACAATGCTTTCGACGCGGCTCCCAGATCGGACCAATAGGATTCCGACTGGAGACTCAATGTCAGTTATCTGCTATGAGGCGGGCACGAACAAGAAATACAAACGCAACAAACAACAGTTCATATTTGGTTCTGATGATGGAGCCTATCAGAGTTCCACCAAATAAACAACCACACACATGCACACGGAACCTCCCCACCCACTCCGCCCACCACACACACACATGCACACACTTACACACACCCATACCCAAGCACACCCAGTTGCCGCCATGCCGTCCTGCATGCAAGACTTGGGCATCAAGCTGTACAGCAGCGGTAATAGCAAGCCATTCACATTCATTTGCAGTTTTCTTCCCTCCATAACGGGGGCTACTTCCGCCCAGAGCCCCCGCCACCCTTTCCCTTCCCGCACCGGCCCCCTTTCTCCACTGAGTGCCTCAACGATCCTGACGGATGGGTGCGCGTCGAAATGGTTTGCACACGAATCACTTCCTGCTATCCCGTTGCGGGGGATGGGCTGCAAATGGACCCCTTGCTTGAACGGCAGGCTGTAGGATGGAGAGAGAGAGAGAGAGAGAGAGAGAGAGAGAGAGAGAGAGAGAGAGAGAGACAGAGAGAGAGAGCGAGAGAGAGAGAGAGAGAGAGAGAGAGAGAGAGAGAGAGAGAGAGAGAAGAGAGAGAAGAGAGAGAGAGAGAGAGAGAGAGAGAGAGAGAGAGAGAGAGAGAGAGAGAGAGAGAGAGAGAGAGAGAGAGAGAGAGAGAGACAGAGACAGAGACAGAGACAGAGACAGAGACAGAGTTAAATGGGTTGGGAGGAGAGATCTAAGTGATTAATGACATTCAGAATTACCTTTCTCTTTACCTGCTAATTAAATGAGATTAGATACAGGTCACATGGCTAACCGGACAGGAGCACAACTAATCACAGACATTACACTGATTACACAGTGAGAAACGTCAGGTCTGTGGTTCCCCAAGTGTGTATAGCAGGTATTTGTAGATGTGTGAGTGTGTGTGTGCATGTGTGTGTAAGAGTGTGTGAATGTGTGCCTGTTGTATGTGCAGCAGAGGCCAAGCTTCTGTTATTAGCTTTGTGTATCAGAGAGAAAGGGATATGGACAGAGCTGTGTGCAACTTCGATAAAAGCGCCAGGGACAAAGCTATCGGCTCTCACTCAGGATTCCCACTTTCAGAATGTGTGTGTTCTCTCTTAAACGGCTGAGTGGACAGGGGAGCGGATTCTGAAGAGAGCGAGATTAGAGGAGAGGGGCTGGAGGGGGAGGACAGTAAAGAGAGGGCAGGGGGGGAAGTGTCCAGAGCTGGTTAGTAGGAATGAAAATGAAAGAGATTGGTAGAGCGGCCGAGAGACAGTGAGAGAAGAATACAGTAATGTAAAGTGTGTGTGGCGTTGGTGTTGGGGGGTGTGTGTGTGGGTGGGAGGGGGGGGGGTGGGGCGGGGGGAGGTGAGAGATCCAACCAGATGGAGTCTGTCTGTATTTTCTGTTCAGGCTCCTCACTGCCCTCCCCTGCTCAACCTTGCCTCACCCTCCCTCTTCTCCCTGCTCCTCTCTACCTGTCTCCCTGCCTCTGCTCCTTCCTGCCTCCCCTGCCCTCCCCTGCACCTCCCTGCCTCCTCCCCATCTCTTCTACCCTGGTTCCTCTGCCTCGCCCTGCATCTGCTCCTCCCAGCTCCCCCTGCTGCCGCCCCTCCCTGCGTATCTCTAACTCAGATAAATGGGTTTGTTTGTCTCTCTTTGTGCAGCGGATACAATTTCACACTGTGCCTCCTTGCTAAGAGCCCGGGGACAAGGGTGAGACCAGTAGGGGGAGGGGAGGGGGAGAGGAGGAGGAGGGTCATTGGGAGGCTGGCGATGAAGGCTCCTATTAGGTAACAGCAGTGGGGCAGAGTGAGAATTGAGGGGCGATGGGAGGCAGAGTTCTGCCGTAGGCGTCAGGCCATTGGGACTGTGTCCTCGCCCTGACACCTCACTCCAACCCACACACACACACACACACACACACACACACCACTCCTACATGCGCACGCACCGCACGCACACAGGGCTTACATTAACATGTCCACTTCTTAACCCCCTCGAGCACACTCACAAAAACACGTCATCATCGATCATCAGCGGCCATCCATCATTATTTGGCGTGGCAAACGTAGCTCATGGTTGATCACCACATATTGTGTGCGAGCTAATGTGGTTCATTTTTAATTCTGTGATTGAAATTGTCATTAAGTATCGTCCTATTAGGTGTGTCGGATCCGACTCGGTGGGACTCCCCCCGCTCTCTTGTTGTGCTTGTCGTCTCCGTCAATCATCCGTTTTCTGTCAGTTATTGTTTCACGTCCATGTTTGCTGTCGGTCAACGAGAAGACAGCCCTGTCTACGCTAATCCATGCATGGCTTCGGGTGTGGAGAACGAGAGGAAGAGAGAGGCATTTGTTGGGGAGAACTGTGGGTGTTTGCATTAGTCTGGTGATGTTTTTTTAGACTGACTTATGTTGGTTTCGTCTTACCTGTGCCGATTCCCCATCCACCCTAGAAAGGTCAGGTAAGACACCCATCGTTACGACTTCCATCTATGGATTTCACATGAGAGATGTCAGCTATTTGTGAGATTGAAACGCTTCTAGCACATGCTAATTCAGCTTGTGAGACAAGGGACCTTCAGCTTTTTTGAGCGCCAGTCCGCTGGCATGTTATTGTTAACTGTATTGGCGCATGCGCCGTGTGTGTTTTTGCCCGCTTGGTTTTTGTTCCTGATTGTCTCCAGTGCGGTCGCCCGGTTTGCTCCGTGTACAGTAAAGTACAACCACACACGTACTCTCGGTTGTGAGATATTCCTAACTACTGGCGGAGGACTTTTTTGCTATTGCTATTGGTGTTGCAGCTAACGTCAAATAATTGCGTTATTGTTATTTTGGTTTTGCTTTTTATGCTTTGGGGCACTTATCGCTGGAGTTCCATTCCATCCTCATCAGTGAGGGCCCCTGCGGGTGTGTAGTTGAATCATATAAATTGCGACGTTCAGCCTCACTCCTTAACCTGAACACACAAGCCTTCAGAAAACGCATCGTCTGCTCAGCACAGAAGCAGGACTCACACAACGGATCCATGAATCCCATTCTTTCTTTCTCTTTTCGAATCATCACTTACTGATGCTAATATCCAGCTGCACCTTACCTAACGGACCCGCCGCTTGTTGTTTGATAGTTCTCTCCGGGTAGCAAATCAGCGGTGTCTCCTCCCCTTGCTTCAATTATCACACTTCTGCTTTCGAAACCGTGGTGCTGCACCGGGCCATCTGGTACCAACTGCCAAGCCGTCCAACTGAGCTCTACCATTTACCAGACCTCCATTCCAGCCCAGGGAGGTGGACTACCCTTGGTGTAGCTGTTGGTTGTAAACCTCCCCTCTCACTACCACCACCACTCATATACTTTATTATATTATATATATATTTACCCATATTGCACTTGTGGGCTCGGCAGCACACGGGCACCTGGCACTCCCCCCCCCCCCCCCCCGCCCCCCCCCCCCGCCCCCCCCCCCCCCGCCCCACCATGCCTGCATGCCCCTCCCTCATTCCTCCATGGCAGGCCAGGGGCACCCCTCAGAGCAGGACTCTAGAGGTGCAGTATTAAGCGTTGAGCTCTGTCGGTTTGGCAGAAGTCTATTACTCTGTGTGTTGGTCTCTTACATACTGGGGATGTGAAGGCGGAGTGATTGCAGTAGAGGTCCCTGGAGCAGCAGGCTCTCTACTTTGGCTCGGCTTGGCGGAGGTCCAGCGGATGCTGCCTTTACAGAGCACAGTCAGACATCAGTGCATTTAATTAATGGAGAGTTACATAGGCTAATGCGAGCTGGCTGGCCGCACAGATACACATGTGCACACTTACTCTTTTAGTTCTGGTTTTGCCTGCCTGCCTGTTTGCTTGCCTGCCTGCCTATTTGCCTGCCTGTATGCCTGTCTGCACATCTACTGTATCTTGCTGCCTGCCTAATCTTTCATGCAGAGGCAAGACAGTTTCAAAGTAGTCACTTAGCAAAGAGGTGCCACTGTGAGAATCACGAACCTGGGTGGTGGGGCTGCTTGTGAATGCCCCCCCCCCCCCCCCCCCCCCCGCCAACATCTCTGAGGGTCTGATTGTAAATCGGATGTAATTGATTGAAGGGGAAGCCATAAAGAGAGAGAGGAACATGCAGCAATGTCTACAGGCCCTCAGATAAAAGCCACCGACGGGGCATTTGTTAAAGATAGCGGGAGGCAAATGGTGAAGGTAGCAGAAAATGAGGGAGAGAGAGAGAGAGGGGAAAGGAAACAACAAAATCGTCATTTCGCAGTCTAGAAATAGAGTTTCGCCATGAGAGACATGAGAAGGGGAGAGGAGAAAGAGCGAAGGAAAGAAGGGGCCAGATTGGTGGGTAAAAAAAGGGAGAGCCCGAGCTTCACCAAAGCGAGAATGAAGAAAAAAAGAGGGGCGAATGCGTGAGATGCAAATTTCCCCGGGGCGATAAGCGGGGAGACAAATCTCTGACGACATATGGAGGAGTTTGGAGAGAGAGAACTCTTGAGCGGGCCAGTCTTATCTGCTGGCCAGCTCCCACTTCAGCCTGATTGAATGACTAATCTGGTGTTCTGACAGCATAACAAGGGAGAGAGAGAGTACATGTAGACACAGAGCTGGAGGAGGAGGAGGCGAGGACTACGGCGGAGGCCCGGCCAACCGGAGGGCGCCTTCGACTCTCTTGCCTCGGGGGAGAACGGGGGTGGGGGGGAGAAAGAGAAGTTGGGGGGGGGGGTAGCTTAGAAAGGTTAAAGGATGGGAAGAGAGCAGAGGGATAGACCGGGAGCGAAAGAAGGGGGAGCGAATAAAAATGAGGTGTAAAAGACATCACAGGTATTGGAGAGAGTTAGAGGGAGGCACAATCCTTTTTATTTTGGGGGGCGGAGGGGGGGGGGGGGGGCAGTAAGAAGAGCAAAGTTGCATGGTGTGAGGAATGAGGAAACGAGAGCCTTCCTACTGCGTAAAGGTTTGCGTGACCTCATTAGTCTGCTGTATATCTTTGATTTTCTCTCTCTCCGTTTATCTTTATCTCTTCACCTCCTGCGCCGCTCTCTTTCTCGCACTCTCTCTGTGTCTGTTTATACAACAGTTAGTTCCGAACGAGTAATTTGATTGGACAAGCAGCATTCAATGACTGCTGATATTTAGCAATAACAGCACTGGGACTTTTAACTAAACACCTATCACTCCACTTACATTAACGACCATTAAACACCAGTGTGAAGGAACATTTTTGTGTTGCTTGGCAGTCCACTGGTGGAACGAGTTTTGTGTTGTCAGAGCCAAATAAATCATTAAATGAACAAACAGATAATTGTCACTTTGTTAACTACTGGCACTTGTAGAAGTGTTGTATAAAAACAGACTCACCTGAGAACGAGTGTGTTATTACAGCATTGGCTATGATTTTCTTTGGCACTCGGCCAGCAGCATTGTACCTACGACCAAATCACGGCCATGCTGATAGTTAGCATTAACACGCTCCTTCTGGTGTGATATGACTGGAAGCTCGCTCTCATTCTCTGTCTCTCTTTTTTCCTTGCCTTTATCTCTCCCCTGGTCGCTGCAGGCGCTATGCTAGTGTCATGACCCTATTTCCAGCCTCCCGCCGTAATCACAGTTCATCAGGAGCATTCCTGATGTAATTACTCAGCTAATGGGAGCTAATTACACAGTACAGTACAACGTGCCTGTCAGCTTACCACTTTACCACATTTACTTCATGATAATCATCCTCACAATACCACGGCTCAGCTCGCATGCCCCAATATCAACTCAGTTACTATTATTACAGTTGCGTTGAGCCGTCTCTAATGTCAACAATCAAGTCTTGCAGTACTGTCACTTTGTTAAAACTCAATAGTTACATTTGGAATGTTGGTCAGACAGTCAATACTGTAATAGAATGGAATGGAATAGATTGAATGAATTGTGTTTGGTGTGATGATAAGGGCATGCACACAATCCATTGGAAGTCAAGGCCATGAAAGGAAGGGATCAGTAAACTTGTCAATATAAATGTACTGATAATACATCAAGATCAAATATTGAGGGCTCTTCTTGACTTGAGAAGTTGAGACCAGAGTCTGCAGCCCAAGGTACTTTATTACATTATATGACATGTTCTTTATATAACCATGGTTTAGAGATATGTCTGCTTTTTCTTCCTAGTTCTTGAGTGAACACATCTCAGAGGACATTGCGTGGCCCTTGTTTCGTTCGTACCGTCTAAAGAATGTTCTGGCTCGGCCTTGTGCGCCTGCTGGACCATGTGACCACACTGAAGGTGAACCTCGGCGAAGCATCGGTAGAAGAACTGTGGAACTCCGCTGACTCACACTCAGCCTTCTAGGGCATATAACAAAAAACACAGAGGCTTTAAAGTTCTGTTTTCTTCATGGGGACCGCAGCCCTCACATGACAATTTGAGGTACAGTGTATCTTCTAGAAAACAACCATGACAATTGGTTATCGTCTGAATCAGGCAGAATCCTATTGGATTCTTTATATAGAAACAAGCGGAGCGGGTTCAGGTAGGAGACTCTGAGGGGGGTTGAGTTGGCAATATCACTGTCATATTACACTCATCGAATCATTCTCACCAACGTTAACAGGACCGTCTATTTCAGACTAGGAACTCGCGTGCTCAGGAAATGTGTTACACATGCTGACAGTAATTGTCCTGTTCTCTCCACCACCCCAGCCTCTACCCTTGATTCTGTCTTTGCAGTCTGTCAGGGGAATGATAGATATCGGCCTACCTGTCTATTTGCCATTGATGTGGAGTGAGGCTGAGCCTCAGTTTGGGTTTTCGGCCAGAGAGCTGTCAGCAGGCAGAAATATACTGGCAAGATTATGTGTCTGTACACTCAGTCAAATCATGTTAAATACAACCTGAAGCTCCAGACTGACCCTCCATGTAGGAACCTTCAAAGCTAGATCTACCGAGCACGCTTTTGTCCAAAAAAGGTGGGTTAATGGTGCTGATTTGTAAGGATTTGTCAAGTCTTTTCTGACATTGCTCATAAAAAGGGCTACAGGCCTACACAAAGTTTGATTTGACAAATACAATTTGAGTCAGGCGGAGAGGTTATTAATGTATTTATTCTTTGCACCTGATGCGCCAATACACTCAAACCTCTGTTATTTTTGATGTAGTCTTTACACAGGATTAGTCTGTTTGAGGCACCTCACAGTGCTCCCAAAACACAATATCATCCTCGGAATGCCAAAACAGCTCAAGGCGGTTAGAAACAGACAAAAACCAGCGGTTGCTGTTAAGAGTTCCTGGTCTTAAATACAGTGGTTGTAGTGAACAATAGGAGCAGACATGATGGGTAGATGCAATGTTTATCTTTTGGAGAAAAAAAATGACATGGACATAGCATGGACATGTAATAGCCTATGGGTTCTGTGTTTGTGTAATAAATCTATAGCCTTGTTTTTTCGGAAATTACATCTCATCTCAAAAAAGAAAATAACAAGACAGAAAGATGGTTGAAACTCATCCAGCAAAAAAAATTAAAAGTAAGATATGTAAATTGTAGGCCAATGTTTATATTAAGATAGATCCATTCTGAGAGTTCAGCAGAAATATTATTCAAGAGATATACGGTAGCTTTTATAATGTAAGACCACCGAAACAGACGTAAACGCACAATTTTTTTAGATAGCCTACCCACACCCTCAAACACCTATACATTCATTAAACACACACTTACACAAACACAGGGAATGAAGGGCAAGAGAAAATTAAGTGACCTGTCAATCGTTCAAATATGTCATTGACATATCACAACAATTCCGTCAAGAGGAATTTCCATTGAGTTATTTTAGTTAATGATCAAAGCAGAGAGGTGGTTTAGCTGCCCGCTGATGGACTACATGGGAGTCAGATGGCTGAACGGTGAGGGAGTCGGGCTAGTAATCAAAAAGTTGCCGGATCGATTCCCTGCCTTGCAAAATGACGTTGTGTCCTTGGGCAAGGCACTTCACCCTACTTGCCTCGGGGGAATGTCCCTGTACTTACTGTAAGTCGCTCTGGATAAGAGCGTCTGCTAAATGACGAAATGTAAATGTACTGGAGCAGTCTAGGCAAAATGTCTTTCATTTTCCAAAATGTGCATCCTTTTTTCGCTCTGCTTAATGTAAACCCCAAAGCTGAAATGTATGACTTGGATTCAGAGAGGCAAACCTGATATATAGGCTATTGAACAGCTCTGTTTGATCATTTCAGTGACACTTAGGGATACTTGAAAGCTAGCTTGCTTGAGTGAATATTTTGGTCATTTTCAACTTATTAGGTGTGCTTGCGTCTGCGGTGTTTTGATGCGCTGGAAGATTCCACCGAGAAAGCTAAATAGAATGCAGGACTTATGGCCACGTAGGGCTAACCAACTTCAAGTCTGACTTAGCCTACAGCCTGTTGAAATGCTCGAGCAGTTGAGAGTTAATTTAGATCTTGGGTTGAATAGGTGGTAAGAGGACAATTTGAGATATTACCAGAACAAAAGATAGCCTCACAGTTTCTTTACAATAAAATATGGATAGCCTATAGAAAAATGTAGGGTAGATAGCGTGGGCCTACTGGTTGCCCTTAGGGACAGAATACCAGGAAAATATAGGCAATTAGGATACGACCCTTCTTTCACTGATGCAAGCACACCCCACAATTTCCCCAGAAATTGCTTGGGGGAAAATTGTACCCTTTCCCCCGAAACTGTACCCTATCTAATTAGTAAGTATTGTCTCCTTTCTAACAAAGTAACAACTCATCCGAACAAAAATAAAAACTCAGAATAAGTCAGAACGAGATAGGGCCTGCTAAATCCTCCGAACTAGATAGTTAGTCGTCCGAACAAGTTGTCCAATTACAATAGCCTACCAACACGTTCAAATGATTACAGGACTCTGTAAAGTCTTCACGTGAGGTTCATGCACATCTTGTCATCATCGGTCTTTAATGAGGTGCTAAGCAATATCCTTGTATAGTTGAAACAAAGAGAACATATATTTCTGTTTCAGCTCAGTAACAGTGGATGGTGGGTGACTGGGTGTGCGTTCAAAGACAGGAGGCACCCCGGTGGGCTCCTGCCTTAGCAGCAAGCCAAGCAAAATGACAACGTGTCAGAAATCCGGTACAACACATGGCTCGACAAGCATCTAGTTAGCGTGGCACTGATGCTTGTGTGTTGTGCGTGTCACCCTTCCGTGCTCTTGTTCATCGCATGCTCTTCCTTCCAGCAGATCCACCTTTCCTCCTCCCACTTCTCCTTGTCCCTCCCTCCCTCCCTCCCGACCCTCCCTCCCTCCTTCCTTCCTTCCCTCCCTCCCTCCCTCCCTCCCTCCCTCCCTCCCTCCCTCCCTCCCTCCCTCCCTCCCTCCCTCCCTCCCTCCCTCCCTCCCTCCCTCCCTCCCGACCCTCCCTCCCTCCTTCCCTCCTTCCCTCCTTCCCTCCCTCCCTCCCTCCCGACCCTCCCTCCCTCCCTCCCGACCCTCCCTCCCGACCCTCCCTCCCTCCCTCCCTCCCTCCCTCCTCACAGTGCTCATTGCTAATCCATGAGTCTTGGACAGAGCACATGGGAGACTAGAATACATAGATAAAGCCTATACCAAAAAAGGTGGATGAGAGAGAAAAACAAAGTAAAGCAAACAAGGGGAAACACCCCCCTCCCCCTTCCATTTTCACTGCCCCAAATCCCCCCTCGCCCCCAAGCAATTCCAAGACCAGTCCTATGTTCCCCGCAGAGCTTAGTTCAGACCCGAACAGGAATAATGAGGTTCCGAAAGCAGCAAAGGTCATCGTCTTGAAAAAAAAAACGTGTCTCGGCCCCCTGTCCAATCAGAAAGCCCGCTGCCCGAGCACAAAGACCCACGTTCTGGGTTGGGAGAGAAGACAGAAAAAGAAGAGAATGAGAAAGAATGAGACATGATGGAATGGAGCAACCGAACCCAAACAGCCCAGAGACATCTTTACCTTTATCTCACAGCTTGGGAGAGGAGGAACAGGGGGAGGGGTGTGTCACAGCGGGGGGTTAGGGAGAGAAGGAAAGGAAAGAGGAAGAGAGGAAGGGAGAGAGAGATGGAGCAGAAAAGCCCTTGCAAAGAGACAAAATATTTCAATCGAGTGGAAAAAATGTAAAAAGCATAAAAATATGAGTCAGAGAGATGAGGCAGGTGTGAGTGAAAGTAAAAACTGGATGGTAAGAGGTGGATGTGAATATTGGAAGGGGGGATGACACAAAAATGTCTGCTCTATCCATAATGGGACAAATGAGCATTGCCCTAGGTGCTCCTGAATTCCATTTTGTACTTTTATGTAATTGAAAGTTCCCCACAGCCTAAAGCCTAGACCTGCAGCTAATGTCTGAGACGGGGGTGAGGGAGAATGGGACAGGAGAGGTGGGGGGGGGAGCAAATAGAGACAAAAATAAGAAAGAAAGATTAGCTAAGTAAGAGGGGGTGGAGGTAAAGGAGAGGTAGTTGTGTGGGGTAGCAAAGAAGAGAGAAAAAAAGAAAGAAAGAAAGAAAAAAAGAGAGGGATAGATGGTAATATCTGGCAGGATTATCCAGATCTGGTTTTTAATCCTGAGCAAATGATAAATCCCTACGGCAGTCTCACTGACCACCAAGTCCCATCGCTGTCAGGTCCAACAGTGTTTCCCACACATAGACTAATTTGTGGCGGTGCGCCACAGAATCAACACCGGCCGCCACACATTGCGTTTCGTAAAACATTTTTTTTATCGCTATTTAGGTAAAAACACGCAGCGTATTCGTTCAGCTGCATTTCCTTTCCCTGCTCTCCCTCCGTCTCTTTCACGCACGCGTCTTTCTCACATACACACACAGTCACTACGTCAGCACACGTTAGCAACAATGCATACGCCGTTCTAGTGAGACCGACAGCTACATCAGAGAGCCTTCAGCATTAGTGCCGTAGCTAAAGGTCTAGGAAAGTTGAGGCTACTTTTCGCTAGGTACCGACGGACACGTCTTAATCGAAGGTTCCCCTTCGTTCTTTTGGTGAGAAGTTTCAAGAGCTAGCTACTTACCCGGCGTCATGGAGCCGACCAGTTAAATAGTTATTTAGCACCCTGTATGCAGCGTCACTACCTGCATATGCAGAAATTATTTGTTTGTTGTTGTTGATTTAGTGAATTATTTCGACCCCCCCCCCGCCACATATAGTTTTCTAATCTGTGGGAAACACTGGGTCCAAGGTAAACACTCAACTCCTCAGCAAAGAGTGTGTGTGTGTTTCTGCTTGTCGGAAATTTGTGAGAGAGACAGGCACAGAGATGGAAGGAGGAAGAGCGAGGACAAGGGACAGAATGAGAGAGGAAGTAGATAAGAGTGCATATAGAATGTCAGACACGTAGGCGAGTCAAGTCTACCTCTAAACTGCTGACATCATCAAAAGGCGACATGA
The DNA here is from genome assembly GCF_021917145.1 of Hypomesus transpacificus. Lineage (NCBI taxonomy): Eukaryota > Metazoa > Chordata > Actinopteri > Osmeriformes > Osmeridae > Hypomesus > Hypomesus transpacificus. Next base: position 3,339,046 of record NC_061081.1, on the reverse strand, counting down.
CCTTGTGAAAGACACGCAACAAGGCACCGGCACACATACACACTAGTCCATGTGCACATATGCGCGCACACGCGCAGACCTGCACAGATCCATTCTAACACAGACACACACATGCTGCCACGGCCGTAACGAATGCTGTGCAGTTAGCAGACGTTCCGAAGATGGCTCGGTAAATATGCCTGGCTCATCTTTGACATGCAGGTGCTGCTCATCGCTCCGCGCTCCCGGCGTCTCCTCTCCTCCTCTTTCTCTCCTTTACATCCCTCCCTTCTTTCCACGGGATGGAGGGATTCAAATTAAATCGGAAACAAAGAGAAAGGGGGCAAGATGGTGGGAATAGTCTGACCTCTTCAGTATGAAATGCTTTGTGTGGGAGAATAAGCCAGTTGCTGAAATGAATCTCCTGGTTTATTTCTGTTTCATGCAAAGTAAGGCAATTATCACGGACACAGACACACTCTGGCTCTCACACATACGCGCACACACACACACACACACACGCACACACACACACACACACACACACACCCACACACACGCACACACACTCACTTTCATAACCAACCAATGAAGCACAATGTGTGTTGTTTAATTAGAAGCTGGCAACAGGAACGTCTGCATGCATTAGCACATCAGGGACAATTCATCACACTAAGGGCACCTTAAACACCATCAGTTAAGAGATCTCTTTCCAACACACACAAACACAGGCACAAGCGCATGGACACTCGCTCTTGAACACACACACACACACAACAAGACACACAGTTACACCATTGACGGACGCTATCCTTTGTTTGCTTCTTATCAGACTCCAGAGCAAGAGAACGAGGGAAGGATGGAGGGACGGAGGGATGGAAAGGGCAGAGGGATGTCCCGACCTACCACTGCCGAGTAGAGTTTCATGGAGAGAGACAGAGAGAGAGAGAGAGAGAGACGCACCGGGCTGGAATGAGCGGAAGATGAGCTGGAGGAGAGAGAGAGGATGTGAAAGGCCGGTGGCCTTGAGAGCAGAACGGTCAGAGACGGGGAGATAAGCCTCTGAGAAGTCGATAAGCACAGCCATTAGCTGACAAATGGCCGACACTCGAATGTCATTAGACTAGACTAGGCTGGACGGCTCACAGTAACACAGAAAGGACCAATGAGTGGTCGCTGAAAGGCAGCGGCTTGATTAGGAAATCGGAATGTTTTGGCGGTGGGGTGTGTGTGTGGGTGAGCGTGTGTGTTTCGTTTTCACGTGTATTTGGGTGTATGTCGGTGTGTATCCGTGTGGTTTTTCTTTGAGTCTGTGTGTTTGTGTGTGTGTGTGTATGGTATGGATGTGTGTGTGTGACTGTAAAATAGTACTAAGCTAGTGATACAGCTCAGAGCTCTTTCTCCTTTAGCTGACTTGATTTATGTGTCTCAGAGTGTTTAATACAGGCTGGGTTCAATAGCCAGGGCCTCAGGATGTGCTAATGACTGCGTTCAGTCTCTGTTACATAGTACAAGACACACACGCAGACACACAAACCTAATGTTCGAAACGCCACGGATACCTCCCACATACACACTGACTCTTATATTGCTCCTTCCTTCCCTCCCTCCCTTCCTCCCTCCCTTTCTCCCTCCCTCCCTCACAGACTTCCTCTTTCTCTCCCTTACTCTGTTGTTGCTCTAAGGCGACATTAGTCCCATCGCCCCTCCCCCCCCCCCCCCCCGCTTTCCACCGACATTGTTTAAGCGTCCCATCTCCCCCTCTCTCCCTGCTCCGTTTTTCTCCCCTCTGACTCCCCCTCTGACAGGTCAGGATTAATGACGCTTTCCTCCTCTTCTTTTCTCGTCCCACCTCTCCTTTCTTTTCCTTTCCTTACCCTTCCTCTCCCTTTCTCGCCTTGCACTCTCTCACATGCACAAATAAGCCGTAACCTTTCTTTCACTCAATGTACTCAATATAATATGTGACAGGACCAGTCTTGCGCATTCAAAAGAACGCGTTCATCAAAAGTTTTGCTATGTAGCCTAACCTAAACCAGCTAACTCGACTTTGCACTACGTTACCCATGATTCATCTTACACACATGTAGACCAAACAAGCAACATATTCCAAGACAACAGCTCTCATACAGGTCTCATGAAAATGGCAAGTGAAAGCATAGACGTAGACTCAGCGACTACATCTGATGCACCTTATTATTTTTGGCGTGATTTTTACACACAGTGAAAACACACACATTAAAACTATGAAATGAACTGAACTATGAACTAGTTCAGAATTTAAATGGTGAACTATGAACGTGAACCATTCATGTTTACTTGTATGAACTGAACTTTGAACTAGTTCATGAGAGGTACGAACTTGCAAATCACTGGACAGGACATGGGCTACGAGGAGCAGTCAATGAAGAGCTCCGTTCATTCTGTTAATTGGGAGTGGTAAAAGTGTGTGTGTGTGTGTACGTGTGTGCATGTGTATGCATGTGGGTGTATGTGTTTAGATGATCTCTTAATGTTTCCTAACATTACAGACCACTAAGGTGTATCTCAGATGTACCCCCCGCCCCCCTGCCCCCACACAAATACATACGACCACACACAAACACACTAATGGCATCAGTGACAGAGGAGAGGAATTGAGGTGAGAGCTGAGGTGAGGGGAGGGGAAAAGGTAGAGGTGAGGAAAGGAAAAATATGAATGAATGAATCAATCTTTGTTGTTTATAAACCACAGTTGAAGCCGTGAGATGCACTACTGTAAGCATGCTATTTGGTGTGTTTGATATAAACCATAGCACGTCCCCCTGTCATCTCCAATCAAAGCAGTGCATCTCCACGCTCTGCAGCGACGGGGCTGCCCAGTGGAGTGAATCAAGTTTCCTGAGCTCGGCTTAGCTTCCCTACACTTCCTGTCCAGACCAAGTCATAAAGCGTGCAACGTCCAATTATGGCAGGGCAAAATTAAAAGTGCAAATTGCTATGTAAAAAACCTCTGAGTCAAATTTAAAGCGTGAGACCAAGCAGGAGAGCATACAGCATCTTAATGAAACCATTCTCTCGGATTAATATGCAGGGTAATTGCTGGACCTCTTCTTTCTCTCTCGGACGCCCTTTTTAATCAACAGTCAGCTAATTACTAAACTCGAGGATGGGAAGAGCGCAGAGAATAAGAGAGGGAGAGAGTGAGAGGGGGATGGAAAGAGTGGGAGAGGGAGACATGGCGTGAGAGAGAGGGTACGAGACGAGGGGGGGGAGAGGAGGGGTGCAAGGTTGCATGAAAGAGAAAAGAGTGGACGAGAGAGAGAGAAGGAGAGTGGAAATAGAGGGAGTGAGAGGAAGAGGGAATAGAAGACGATGGAGAGTGGGAGAGGTGGAGAAGAAGAGAGTTCTCGTCCACCCTGCCTCAATCTTACTGGGGGTAAGCTGCATTATGAATTCAGGCGGTTACCACGCTTCCCCTTGTTAATAAACTGCACTCAAGTTGTAGGTTAAACACACACACACAGGTATCACTATCCTTTACTGGACATCATGAAGATCTTCATGCTCACTGACCTACATGTTACCACATTCCGGAGAAAATAAATAAATAAAAGACCAACTGTAACTTAACTCAATGTCAGCTGTTTCACAGTACTGCAGTAAAAGACTGGGTGGGAACATGCTCCCGCTCCGACGTAGCTTTCAAATGGGTAACGCTCCCGGATGCTTTTCATGCCACCCAAGGTGTGCTTGTATAGATCCAGCAAAGTTTGCCCGCAGAGTAGGTTGTGGCAAGCTGTGGGTGTGTCTGCAGAAAGAGCGATGCATGTGTCTAGTTAAGGTCGTCATTGCGTAAATGTATACGTTGTTTACGTTGCGAGAAAGTGCGTCGCGAGAGATTACGTCCCTCATGTCCTCTGCATGCCATTACCTTAGCTCAGCAAGGAATTATTTTAAATAAATGTGTGACATTAGCATAGCTCATGACGGCTCACTGATAGGAGAGAGTTCATACCCATAAAAGATCTGGTTTTGAGACAATATGCATTCAATCAATGCCGTCAACGTTCTGAGTTTTAATGTAATAATTGAAGGCATGAAAATGCCTTCCCGATCCAGGAACACTGTAGCACAGAAGTCCAGTGCTTTCTTTATAGAATGTCGGGTTCTTCACAATATTGCTATGCATAATAAATGCCAATTGGATATGATAGAGGAGACACTGCGGGGCTGTAGGCAGAGTGATGGAGAGTTTAATGAGCAAACAAGGCAATGCAACCACAGTACTGGTAAATAGGGACCATTTGGTAGAAATGCTGTTTCCTACATGGTAATTGAATGCCCATCGAAGAAATCATCAGAAAGGCCAATTGGAAAGTCATGTGAAAAGATTCATTGACACAAAACAATGATGAGATCTTAAAATGAATGTGGTAGTCCTCAACGGATGGGTCACAGGCAGGTCTGGACTGGAACTGAGACATGGCCCGGGACTGTAGAACGCAGCCCGGCTCACCACTGTGTATTATTATTATATATTTTTTTTTCTTTGCATTATACCGCGGCCTTTTGACCGGCCATTTGGGAAATCTCCCGACTCTCTCGACGGCCAGTCCGACCCTGGTCACAGGACATTGCTGTGCCACAGGACGGAGGGGGGTGCAACCCTGTCCGTGCTGACTGGACGCTGAGACCTCAGCGCTTATGGGACGTGACAAGAAGCAGGCAGATTAATTACATACATGAAATCAGTTGAAGACTTACAGTTATTGGTGGTTTTGCATGTGATATACTGTAGGCTTTATGGCGACTGAAGTTTTACAATACTGGAAATATATTGTGTATATACTAGTGGTGGGCCGTTATCGGCGTTAACGCGCTTAATCTATTCTCAAAGTTGGGTTGGGAGCTGGGTGTATACTACGCAACCCTTACAAAAAAGAAGTATAATAAAGTATACTATTAGTATACTCAAATATGGATAGTACACTTTTAGTTCACTTTTGATATACTTTTATGAAGTATACTTAGAAAATAGTTCACTTTTGATATACTTTTAAGTATGCTTTGAAAATAGTTCACTTTTGATATACTTTTATGAAGTATACTTAGAAAATAGTTCACTTTTGATATACTTTTAAGTATGCTTTGAAAATAGTTCACTTTTGATATGCTTTTAAGAATGCTTTGAAAGTAGTTCACTTTTGATATGCTTTTAAGAATGCTTTGAAAACAGTTCACTTTTGATATGCTTTTAAGATGTATGCTTCGAAAACGAAAATGCTATATATTTCTGTTAGAGTATGATGTACGTTTTCTGTTATTATACAGCAAAAACAGTCAAAATACTTTTAAAGTACATCACGGGTTAAATGTTCTAGATCCATCTTGTATATTGTAATTATTAATGTCAGGAAAATCTATCATGCATTGCATATTGAATCTTTTTTGTTGCTGAAGCTGTAACCTTAATTACTGCCAAAACATTTTGAACCCCTACATTCTTATACTGATAATTATCAATTGGAGTATTAAGGGAAAAAAGCTACTTGACAAAGAAGCAGGCACACCCCTGACGCAAGCGGTTCTTAATACGGACCAATCACAGCCAAGGGGTATCCGTAAAATGACGGACGGACAGACGGATAGTCAGGAAAATCAGGAGGTCCACGCAGAGCTCTGCGAGGGGCTCGGAGAGGACACGCAGAGGGCGTTTCTTGACGGAGAGGGCGTTCCCCGTGTGCGTAAAAACGCTGAAGTATAAATCGGCCTTTACGTAAGATGGCGTGGCTTATTGGCTGGTAAATTCCCATGATGCAAGGCGGTAAATAGTGTTAACATTTGCTGATAAGTTTGCCGAAATACAAATGTAACTTCATGAATTTCGATTTTTAAAAGTGTCTGCTTAGAATGTAGTGTTTTTTCACGTGTTAATTGTCATTGTTGTGCTGGTTTACCATTGTAACCATGAGTTAAATGACTGTTACGTTTGATCAGAAAAGCTGGATTTTACAGCATTATTGCATTCTCATAAATTAACTTCTCTCAACTAATAATCCACAGTGGGCGATGGTATGGGTCCCCGTTCTCGTAAAGTGTCGGAAGATCGGCGGCGTTTGAGGAGCGCCTAAATTAATTAATTACTGTAATTCACAGTAAATGGACATTTTATAAGTTTAATTCTTGAAGTATTTACACCATTTGAAAATACACTTTAAAGTATTCCTAAGTATATTTTGAGGTACTTAAAGAAGTATACTTGATGAACTGAAAGTACACAGGTTACTTTGAGTATTCAAAGGTATACTTTGAAGTAGCTACTTTAGGAAGTATACTTCATGAACTAAAAGTGCACTACACTGGCTACTTTATAGTATTCAAAAGTAAACCTCAAATACACTATAAGTGTACTTTAAAGTGTACTGAGTGACCTAAAAGGTGGGCCAATTCAGTTTACTTAAAAAAATACAAAAATAGTATTTAAATAAGTACACTACTAGTAAACCTTCAGTACCATTATAATAGTATACTTTTTATACTTCATTATACTTACAAATTAAACTTGAAGTATGCTTCTTTTTCGTAAGGGAAGCTATGATGACTTTCACCTTGATATTTTAGCGCGGATGTACACCTATCCGAATTGCACTGTAGGGGGCGAGAACGAGTCTTCGAACGTGTCTGTATGCCTTGTGTATGAAATTACCACATCAAACATGACGTGCTAACATTGATGCAGCTATGAAGCCGCCGGGTTTGCTTCAGGGAAAATGAATTATTAAGAAGCTTCTTAATGAAAACCTCGACAAGACTAAGGTTGTTTGCACCTTGTGCTATGCGGAATTAGTTTACTCCCTTACATCCCTTAGCTAATACGCAAGATGGCGGGTCAAGCACTGATGTAGCGCAGGGGAAGAGTCGTTGTCAAACTACTGTTTGAGTGCAACCGAGGCAAGCCCGTCAGGACAGCTCTATCAGCCAAGCTAACTAATCTCCTCGCTCAACTGGCTTGAGAAACCCGTTCTCAAAGACTTACTTTTAGTCAATATTTGGGTAGCACACATATTCTGAATGCCTTTGGTGGAATTCAAATTAGCCATTTTAATCTAGATTAACGCCAATATTACAGTGAGATTAATCTAGATTAAAAATATATATGCCCACCACTAATACATACAGTATATACCTGACGTATGGTCAGGTCCTGCCTCTATCACTTCAGAGTTTGTCTGAGGTCATTGAACAACCTTGACTACAGCCCCGATTGTCATTGTATAATTGGCACTCTGCCTACAGCTTGACCTTGTTTTTGAGACCCAAAACTAAGATGCACTGACAGCCAAAGTGAAAACCTCAAATGCTGTTTTAATTGCAGCAACATGTGGGCAATGTCGAGCCTCTCCATAAATATACCGTGTGTGTTTATACATATACTGTATATATGTTGGTGAACTTGCCTCTCAGCCTAGTGAATTGAGGTTAATTGGTTAAAGGCACCAGCCACTTCAAACATGTAATTATTTCACCCATACAGCGGAGCCGGTTTCACCAACTTCTGGATTAATTGCATGAGCAACATATAACATTTTGCAATGTTTAAAGTGTGAGACAATAGTGTAAAACTGTATACCAGTGCCTTAGTTGGTACCCAGGAGCCTTTGCAGATCGTTGATTGCAGCCACTTATACTAACCAGTTATACTAATCTGATTTATATTGGAGTTTAAGTATAGCAGATGCTTGACTTATTATTCGTCTTTAGTGTTGTCACTAAATGAGGATGTCTTTTGATTGTGAAGACTGTGGTGTGCTAGACGTGTTTAGTTAAAAGTCCACAATTCTGAAAAAAACGTTGAAATGGGAGTTTGTATTGCTGAGCTTACAGTTTATGTATTTTGTTCTATCTTAACAGTTACAGTCTGTGTAGTTTGTGTAGCTTCAGACTTACAGTATGTGTGATTTGTGTAGCTGAAGAGTTAGAGTTTGTGCATCAGAAGGGCTGAAGACGTAGTTTGTAAATTGTGTAATTCAAAGGTCGGAGTTTGTGGAGCAGAAAGGTTACAGTGTTGTTGCATAGTGACAGCGTAGCTCGTTTTTTTTGAGGCTGAGGTCAAGGGCCTTATTTATTGCAACTAAATTTAAGCTTAAAAAAAATATGTATGTGTTTTCTGAAAGTGATGCATCCGAGATACTTTGCAGCAGATCATTTCTATGTCCTTGATATTTTCATTGTTCTTTAGTCAAATTTCTTTTCTGGTGTTTCCCTCACTCCACTAAGCTTACTGATAAATGCGTATAAACTCCAGAGCCTAGAGGGAAGTCACACAATTAGTTGAGGCAGACCTTTTTGTGAAGTCAACCATTCGTCAAGTGAAAGTGCTGTCTGAGGTTGTGGCAGTGTGTGGCTCTCCAGTGTTGTAGTGTGTACCAGTTTGACAGTGTTTGACACATTTCTGTTCCTATTTTGTGTTGTCGTGTGGATTCGTTTTTACAGTGCTGGGCTAGAGTTTGTACTGGTGTTGTTTAGTGTACTAGTTTTACAGTGCTGGGCTAGAGTTTTACAGTGATGTTGTTGTGTGTACTAGTTTTACACTGTTTCAGGCTGTTGTAGAGTTATGCTCTGGCATTGTTGTTTCATTGTCTATGGTGGATTCCCGCCTGTGATGCTCATTAGTTTGTCAGCCGTAGGGTTCTCAGCGGGACAGCGTCAGCCGCCTGCCTCCCGGCTAAGTGACGCGCTGACAGCCATGACATCCAATCGCTGTTTGAAAGCAGATCGCATCGCTACGGCGACAACGCATCATGAAAGGAGCCTGGACCTGCCAGTCTGCTGCAGTAGGAAAAAAACATCTCCACAGGCAGGTAGTTGTGTGTGTTAGCTTGTGCGCATGTGTGTACTGTGTATCTGAGTGTCTGTATGTGTGTGTGCATCCATGTAGTTGAAAGATGCAGTGATGCAGAAACAGTTTCTGTGTTTGTTTGTGTGTTTATTTGCAGAAATGCAACTTTATTGCATGTCTGCCAAAGGTAGTAACTCACCTCCAAAATGATCCAAAGCGATTGAGAAAAACTATAATTCACGCTTCAAAAACCTAGTTATTATGTCAGTAAATTAGCCAATGCCACCAAAACCAAAGGTTTTTTTGTAACTGTGAGTGGTACTCGTCAAAATGCTTAGATGTTTTTCACCATTGCAGTCAACCCTGGAAATGTTTGTGATATTCACATTGAATGTTGTTCTACTTTTTTAGTTTACACTAGCTACTTAATGTACTATACCATAATGTCAGTTTTGTATTGCTGAATGCTATTCTGTATCGCAGTAAGCTTTTCATGCACCAATTTCAACAGACATTTTAACACAGAAAATGTACATTTGCATGTACTTTTTTACACTTCTTTCATGTTAAGTCATACATAGTGAACATAAAGTTGCCACAAAATGACATCCATATTTATGGATGTCATTGAGACATCCTGGAGTACAACGGCACTTAAGAATACTTGGCTGGACTTGTTAGTTAGTTTCCTCCAGGATCACAATGACTCTTATTGAGTGACTTGTTTCTCTTTTAGGTTAGATATAACGAAGTTAAGTCTTTTACTCGCTGTGAAATATTTTACTGTTGATTGTTCTTCTACAGGTACAGTCCTGCACTTTTGTGGTTCATGTTGTTTAATTTGTAACTTGTATAACTGCATGCTCTTATGGGTCTTCCCTTTGGCACTTGTTTAGCTTTTCACAATGTATGCTTCATGTTTTGGCTACTTGCAATGTTTGGGACTACCTCGTTGTTATGTTCAGTGACCTATGCTCTTTTGTAAGCTCTCTCTTGGAAGTTGCTTTGGATAAAAGCGTCTGCTAAATGAATAAATGTAAATGTAAATGTATGGAATTCATATGTACAGTATATCTGACAGATTTTGATAATTGAATTAATAATTGCATGCGATGGCATGTGATGGCTCACACAATGAAAGAATGTTTAAAAGTTATGAAGAGAATGACAATTTCACTGAGAATCAACTCATCAGTTTTGATCAGCTAGCCATATACATGTAATACATAATTGTAGAACATTTCACTACCTCTTTTTCACACTAGCAAAAACGTATGCAATTTGCTTAAATGAACAAGAAATTCCAATCTTGTGTGAACAATAAACTAAATGCTCAGTGATTTTAACAATTTTTTTTAATTATGTTTTCGTCCTTCGAGAATCGAGCCAAAGCTATTGAGAAAAACTGTCTTATTTTTACTCAACTTCCTGAAGGTTTGTTACAGCTTTCAAGTAAAAAAGGTTTACATATTTCTGAAGCTATTTCTGTATTGTTCAATGATTTCAACTATACCTTCACACATGTGCGCTGTGTTAAGACAAACACACCATCACACATATATACAACACATACACAGGCACACACCCAAGCATGAACTAATTAGCAGTTTATCACAGTCCCTCTGATCTGATCGGCCCTAAGAGACAGTTTCATCTGCTCTCCACACGTGATGCGGCTCTTTCCTGACTGGAATATTAAGGAAGATATCCATACACATACTTTCCTCGTAACATATTTACACCCAGTCTGCCAACACGCGTGTCTGTATTGACATACACATTCCCTTGCTGCATAATTGATCATGAAACACCTACATCATTCGACTGAGTCACTATACACACACACAGAAAAACAGACACACACACAAACAGACATACACACACAGAGAATCCATGTTGAATATGAGCTATCCAGCTGACACATTGGTCTCTCTTGTCATGATAGGAGATCCACAGCCGGTCAAACAGGACATAAGCAGACCTCCTTCGCCTTCTCAAGTCAACGCCGGATTTCACTGCAAATTGATGTGACCCCCTCCACAGCCTGCCAGAGAGAGGGGCAGTATATCAGAGCAATCACCAGGAGATATGGTAGAAGCTCGGCCGTAAATCCCCATGGATCATAAATCTGCAGCATCCAAACGCCTGTCTGTGTATGAAATGGCTCTCTGCTTGAGATGGCTCTCTGCTTCTCAGCCATCATCCACCGCTCTTTTGCTTTCTGTCTCTCTGCATCTCCCCTTTGTGTCTCTTTGCATCTGGGTTTCTTCCTCTCTGTTTTTCTCAGTCTCGGTCTCTCCCTCTTTCTCCCGCTTGCTATCATTCTCTTTCTCACTAACCTCCCATTCTCTCAATTGTCTGCCTGCTTGCCTGTTTTTCTTTCCACCCTCTATCTGACAAACATTGTCTCTTCCTTCAGTTGTGAGTTCCTGGCTCCTTGCCACTCACCTAGAACAATCTCACCTTATAGCTTTGCCATAGCACTTGGTTCCTGTCGAATGATTTAACTTTGTCAGATAGGAGAGTCATTCTCTTTGACTTTTCTGTGACAGGTTTACACTAATTCACACCTTATTTTGAATGAGGTTAGAATTAGATTACTTCCATTCACACATGGAAAGTGGTTGTATCAGATTTCTTGGTTATGGCTGATACTGCAGTACAAAGCAAGATATGGGGTTAGCAAGGTAACTTTGAGTTTAACCCAGGGCCTCAGTGTTACGACGGTGCTTCACTTTTTACGTGGATAGATACGCCATGGACGGTGGCACATGCTGCACACCTTTGTTCAAAATAACAGACCAACACATATGAAAGCATCGCTTACTAATACAAATCTTGGAAAATTGCATCGCCGTTCCTAGAAGATCCTGCAACCTTCCGCACTCGAATAATGAGTTAGGCGGTGTAAAGCAACAGTTTTCATAGACGGACAAACCCCTTTGGCTTTCCCCAAAGAGTACATATTAATTTCCCCCTAAAACAGACTGATTAAAGCACAAAAGCCTTTTACTTGTTGACCTTTTAAGATTTGCAAGTTAGACTACTTACCAGTGTGCTTTTATATTTGTTCTTCATATCCTCCCAAGACGGTTTCACACAACTGGGGTTGCAGCTGAAAGAATAAGGCTAACATTGTCTTACTCATCATAAGACTAATCCACTCTACTCTACACATAAATCTTTCCAGAATATTCCATTGCAATTATTGTCAGATAGCCTACTCATGCCTCAATGATGGGGCAGGGATATTGATATTCAGTTAGGAATTCACACAGCCTACATTTCTTCTGCTTTCTTCCTGCCTTTGGCAGCAGACACTGTGTTGCTTTTAGTTTGGATTGTATTTTTAAATTCTTCATATTTGTTCTGGGAGCCTTGTCCAAGCTGGGTTGATATAAGCTGATAACTACTGTTGTTATGCGTAATTGGGGTCTTTAGGCTAGTGAAGACAGATAATGAAAAGCTGGGTGTGTTGAACTTGCTTCGTCGAATAGGCCTCTGCACCTTTCAAGTGTAATTCAGCTATACTCGTATCAACGTGATGCACTAGTCAACTGCATGCATACATTATTTTCATTTTGTACATTTGACTGTCAAATCTATGAGGGTTCTCTCTGCCTCTGTTCCTCTCCTTGAACGGCCCAAGTGCAAATAAATCAGTGTGTAGATGGCGTATGTGTGTGAATATGTGTACGTGCGCACGGGTGTGTAGCTCTCCTCTGTATTCGAGCAGTACCTGTGGTAATCCCAGGGGCAGACACTCTGCCGTCAGCGTTTACCAGAACCTCCCTGCAGGGTGCCAATCCACCAACACATCCATCACCATAACAATGAAACTGCACTTTCTCATAAGTGGCAGATGCGGTGTTGTCTGAGAGCTCTCTTAGGCTCTGCCGAACACACACAAGCACAGGCACACACACAGAGAGACACACACACGCTCAGGCACACACACAGAGAGACACACACACGCTCAGGCACATACACAGAGAGACACACACACGCTCAGGCACATACACACAGATACAGACAGGTGCAGACATACACAGGCAAACGTATGCTTACACAAGCACATGCACACAGAAGAACACAGCGGTAAATACACATAGGCACACACACGCATACACAAGCACGTGCACACAGAGGCACGCATGTTCAGAAACTCACAGGCACACACACATACAGGCACATGGACACACACAAACAGAGATACACATGTACACACAGACATGCACATAAACACACGCAGGTCGCAATGGAACTGAGTGCATTATTCACAAGGGTATTTCTACAGTGACATAATGCAGTGGCATTTATGTGTCTTTGTCTTCCAGTGTGTCTGTCTGGGTGCAGCTACTGCTCTCACCAGCAGGTGGTGTAGTTTCCATGCCCCAATCGCCGGTCCTCTCCATACCACCCTTTCTCCAACTTTATTTGACCCCCTTCCGCAAATCCCTTCCCTCTCTTCCACTCCTCCCCTCTCCATCCTGCTCCACCCCTCTGCTGTTCTCCATTTCACCCCACAGACCCTCTTCACCTCGGGTCTCTCTCCCCCCTGTCTCTCACGGCCCACCCTTTGATATCCCTTCTCCTCTCTCCCTCCCCTGCCTACCCCGCTGTGACTCTCCTTCCCTTTCTCCTCCCCCATGTCTGCCCCTATCTATTCTTTTCCTTGTGCCCCCTTTCACACACACACAACCACCCACCCCAACCCCAGGTCCCTCCCCTGTCTCTCTCCTCCCATCCCCGGTGTGGGAGGCTTCCCCACATAACTCCTCCGAGCTCCACAGACGACTAACACATGTCAGAGAACAGGGAAAACAGCACAGAGAGAAGTAGAGAGGGAAGTAAAGACTGAAACGAGTGCCTTGGATTTAACTGGAGCATTTGTGGACAGGCTTACCGGTGTGAGGGTTTCTACGTGCGCGCGTGTGTGACCGTGTGTGTGAGCGTGCGTGTCTGTTGAATGTCGGTAGTCATGATGGCCCACCTTCCACTCCGGGTTCTCACGCCCCTCGTCATCCTCCTCCAAAGCCTTGTTCTGGTCCAGGGGGCCATGTCTGCTTGTTACGATGACCAAGGCACTCCTGAACACTGCCTGCCTCGTTTTGAGAACGTGGCCTTCAACCGCACTGTCTTTGCCTCCAACACCTGCGGCAACCTACCGGAGGACTACTGCATGCAGTCGGGCTCCAAGCACCTCTGCAACAGCTGCGACGCGTCCGTGCCGGAGCGCAGCCACAACGCCAGCCTCCTGACGGACTTCCACTCGGTAGACGAGCCCACCTGGTGGCAGAGCCAGTCGATGGTCTACGGCATTCAGCATCCCTCCTCCGTCAACCTCACGTTGCACCTGGGTAAGGCCATCCCTCCCTCTTTTCGCCCCCTCCTTTTAGCCCTCCGTTCCTCCCTCTTTCCATCCCTCCTCCTTCCATCCGTCCATCAGCCTCACCCTACAGTAGGTTAAGACACCATTTTGACCAGAGCCTTTCTCTATTATAGCCATTGCCCTCCTAGCCTCTCTGCCCTCCATCCATCTGCCCTCATTCATTTGCGTCAGGATCAAGACATCTCCTTGTCCTACTTACTCAATGTAAACGCCTCTCCTCTCTTATCTTTATCCAGCGAAGGACTACCCCTCAACCCCCCTGTATGCTGAGGAACACCCCCCCTACCCCTCAGACAATAGCCTGGTCCTGGTTAGTCACTTACCCCTACCCAGCCCCTTCTGTCTCTGGCCTTGCCCAGCCAGGTCATGTCATTCCTGGGATGGTTTGGTTCTGCGTCCCATGGTTCTGTGTCCCATGGTTCACATCTATCCATAAGTTCACTGGTACACTCGGTTGTTTACAAATTATAATGACTTGGTTGCGGTCCCAGTTTTCTCTGTTGAGTCTGTCTAAACGGACATCATCCTTTTTTGATTTGTTGCATTTTAGTTGTCTAGGACGTTTAACATGTGTTGCGAAGTCAAGTACAAGAGCATTTGGCAGTTTCGTTCCAATGTGGATGGCTTGTGTTTTGATGTTTCTATCCTGGGGTGCGTTCAACTGAATTGTGCATCACACTATCAAGCATCAACACCTTATATTTTAGATGGTTAATATTGTTGAAAGCTAATCTGTAAGATCAGTGTTTTTGTGCACTCCAATTAAAATGAAAAAGAAAAAAGCACTTTGGAGGTTTCCATTTCAATTATTTATTCCTATATAACAAAATCATTTGAAATAATCTTCAAATATCAAAGGTCTGTGCGCCACTCTTCATAGATCTAGACACCTGTGGCATGTCGAGACATGACCAAAACATAAATTGGGCGTCACATCCACCAACTTCCTGAATCATCACAGAATCCGACACTGGAAGAACTACGGAACACTGTGTGGGAATCTAGCATGAGAAAACACTGATACATGGAATCTTAGAGGCTTATAGCATATCTCATAAGAGGATCTGGGGTAGGGCGTTGTGGGACATTGTACGTGGGGGTGGGTGAGTAGGGGCTGGGGAAGGAGAGAGGAGACATCTGTATCATTTGGGGTCTGCTACTGTATGTCCAATGCTGCTGAATGACCTTAGATTTACATTTACATGTATTCATTTAGCAGACACGCTTATCCAGAGCAACTTACACTAAGTACAAGGACATTCCCCCCGAGGGAAGTAGGGTGAAGTGCCTTGCCCAAGGACGCAACGTCATTTGGCACAGCCGGGAATCAAACTGGCAAACTTCTGATTACTAGCCTGATTCCCTAACCGCTCAGCCACCTGACTCACTAGTTCATAAATTGCCTAAGTGATGGTGGGATAAGAGAATCATTTTGTGTTTTTTTGCAGTAATCTTGATTTATGTGCCCGTTGAGTGTATACGGTGGCAGTGAATGTTACAGATTATCCAGTGCCAACCTTCTCTCCCTCCAGACTTCTGTGGTCTTTGTTAAGACTCACTCTTTCTCTGGATATGTGTGTGTACGTGCGTGTGTGTGAGAGTAGTGTGTGTGCCTAGTGTGTGTGTGTGTGAGTGCGGGTGTGTGTTGCCATCAGTCAGCGAGGACAGACTGAGCTCAGGGCAGGGAAGTGTACTGACAGCCCAGGAAATACACCCCATCTCTCTAGGTGAAACAAAATATCAAGCTGACATTAAAAAAAAGAAGTTTAGTTTGAAAAGGAGAAAATGATGACAGGACTTTAAAATGTCAGCGTTGGGACTGGGGAGGAACTGTTTAAATCACAGACTGAGGGGCAGGAGGCAGACGCGCCAGTCAGTGGATATTGATTTTTTTTCCCGTGCTCGGAGGAGAGGAAGGGTGAGAAAAAGAGAGAAAAAGAAAGTGAGCTAGAGTTAACGGAATTGTGCTCTGTGGTTCTGTTGTCCATAACCTCTGCTCGGTGCTTTTAGTCCCGAAGGGGCTGCTGGTGTTGGAATGTCTGTCTGTCTGACGGACCCTAACCCTGCCTGCCTGCCTGCCTGCCTGCCTGCCTGCCTGCCTGCCTGTCTGTCTGTCTGTCTGTCTGTCTGTCTGTCTGTCTGTCTGTCTGTCTGTCTGTCTGCCTGTCTCAGTGCCAGTCTGGATGCTTTGTTGCCTCTCCCTCCCAGAAAGCATCCACTGGGGTCTTCTCTCAGACTAAGCAGGCCTCTGGCCTGTTGTCTGTAGTGCTGCCACTGCCCTCGCTCCCTCTCTGGACCTCCTCAGCTGCTGGGGACAGGAAGTTGGTGTAATAACAGGGTGTGTGTGTGTGGGGGGGGGGGCTGTGTGTGTGTGGGGGGGCTGTGTGTGTGGGGGGGGGCTGCGTGTGTCTGGGGGGGCTGTGTGCGTGTGTAGGGGGGGGCTGTGTGCGTGTGGGGGGTTCTCTCGGCACTCCAACCCAAAGTACGCCGCCTCTGTGGGGTTGGGGGGCGGGGGGGTTGGGGGGCGGGGAAGGTAAGGTAAGGGCCGGATGGCGTCGGGGTGGGGGAGAGGGTGGGAAGGTACACACGACGGCCAGGCCAGAAATCAGAACTTGTCTGTGGAGAGAGGGACAGCTGAGAGGGGGGTGGTTAGTGGGAGCCGGAGGTAGAGGAGAGGAAAGGAGAGGAGGGGAGTAAACAAGACAAGATGAGGAAGAAGAAAAATAAAAAGAGCACCGGGCGGTCTGGTGGAATGGAATTGGGGTCAGGTTTTTCCTACAAAGTCACAAACACACACACACACAGGCGTCTACGCACACAAACACACACACAAACACACGGTGGTGTCTGCAGCTGGTTCTCATTCACTGATTTTAAAGGCGAGAGGCTTCCTGTCTCAGATTCAAAGGATGATAGAAGCCTCACACATTTAGAACAACACGCACGCACACAGGCTTCTAGTCTTCATGTGGCGTTGTTCTCAGGAAAAAAAAGTATAAAGAATGACTAAGCAAAAACAACCTTTTGCGTTTTAGAACCAACACACGTCTTTCTGTACATAAAGCAGAGGTTATGAACATGTGACTGTGTTGGGAAAGAGGACTGCCGTGCCTGGCTGAACATGATGCAAGGGAATCTTGTTTTAAAAGCGATTTCTGAAATTTCTTGCATTAGTCATAATGTGATCCTTTTGAAGAACAAGTCCTCCATACAGTACTAAATATTTTGGGGATATATTTCATTCAAAAAGTGAAACAGTGAAGTTATGTTAGCATCATCAGTTTCTAACGTCGTCCTCATATTCCGATAATCCTGACCTGATTACCTACGAAAACCTTTCAGATCATTTGAAGCAGAGCAAAGTTTGAACGTGACTTTTCACCAAGCCTTCCCTTTTCCCTCACAGGCAGTTTGTTGGTGTCATTTCTGATGAAGTAGTGTAAGCCAGCCTAAACACAGACTCCACTCCTCTCTAAACTGTCTGAAGAGGCAGATGCTAGGATGCATCGAAAAACTGAAGAGGACTGTAAATATTGAGTCTAAGAGAGGATAAAGCAGAGAGAGTCTCAGAGTATGGTTGCAGCTGGCTCTTCTAGCCAGGGGATCAGGGGTCAGAGGTCAGCGGGGTCATAGCTGTGTTGTAGCCAGATGGTTGACCAGCAGGGTCAGAGAGAGAGAGAGAGAGAGAGAGAGAGAGAGAGAGAGAGAGAGAGAGGGAGGGAGAGAGAGAGAGACAGAAGAATGAAAAAGTACACGTGAATGAGAAAGGGATTGTGAAAAAGAGAGAAGTTCAAGAGAGAAGGGGGGCAACAAAAAAGAGTGAAAGGGAGAGAGACACATGGAGGACTCAGTAAGAGAGTGGAAGATTGCCTACGATTCCAGTGCGAACCACCCGACGGAGAGAGAACCAGAGAGAGATACGCTAATGTCCTATGTAATTAGACCGCGTAGCTTCACAGGCGACGTGCGCACACCCCTACGAATGTTTCATTTTCTCCTCGTCCCTCTCCTTCTCCTTCATCCCTGAGCCAGCGGGACTAAATTCGCCACATGCGGGGAGCAAATGAAATGGAAAGGATTTTCGGGCGGCGTGTGTGAGAGACGGCATTAGTGAGGCGCGGAGAGGAGCGGGTCCAACAGCGACAGAGAAGAAGGGATGGGAGAGAGACGGAGAGCGAGAGATAGGGCAGCGCTGGAGAGAAGACGGGGAAGAGAAAGAGAGAGATAAAGAGAAATGTTGGAGGGGGGGGAGAAATCATTACATCTGGTCCAGCTAAGAGTGGCCCTCGTGAGGCCTACTAATGACCTGTTAACACTGTTTGAGGTCCTTACAGGCCCATGCAGGGTGTCTGGTGAATGTGTGTGTGTGTGTGTGTCTGTTTGTGGGCCCTTACATCTGTCTGCGTGTGCATGTGGGATTTTGTCAGCGTGCATTTGTGCGTGCGAGCGTGCATGTGTGTGTTTGTGCTCGACTATCTTGCCTGCCAGTAGGTGAACCATGGATGGATGATGGAGCAGTCAAGAGGAAACAGGTTTGTCGGTCTCCTCTGCCGGCGGAGTGAGACAGGTGGATGTTGTATTTAAAGATGTCAGCTCTGTTCATGTTAGCATGTAACTGCAGGGTCTCCAATCAATAACACCCACACAAGACAGAGGAGGAGGCACACATACACAAACACACACATAAATGCGTCCATGCACACACATACACTGGTGTGCACTCACATGCACTCACACACGTGCGCTGACACACACACACACACACACGCCGACACACACACATGCTTGGCATTCCGACGACCTTTTGCAGTTTCAAGCACAGCCGAGCAAAATATATGCCAAAGTGTAAATACAGAAACGCTCGCCCTCTCCCTCATCGTCTAATTGAGGCAGGTTTTCTGTTTGGAAAGTATTGGGAGGGGAGTCTGTCTGCTTATTATTCCTCTCCAGCCAGCCCCCCTTCCATGTTCAGCCTCAATGCTGTCATTAGGCTCCTTCCCCAATTAGAGCAGAGTCTTCTAAAGCTGTTCAAATCCCAACTCCCCCCCCCCCCCCCCTCCATTGGCCCCCCCCAGAAAGAGTGCGAGAAGTGTTGAAGGTTGATGACACTTGTAGTGATTCTAAACGTAAGACTGTATATTGTAAATCACTGGCTTGAACGGTATCAAGTAGCCTATCAGTGGGGTCGTTTTGCAACCACGAATTCCAGCAGTTTTAATTGAAAATGCAGCCTAGCCTAATTTAACGTCCATCGTATGTCCAGCTTCAGTCTGCTCCTCCAAAACAGCACTGCTGGCATCTTGAGGATGCTGATGCCCAAACAGCTTGTAGATTATTATTTAAATTAAAAAATCACATTTGGAGCCTGTGACAGGCCTGGGCAATGCACATGCTTCCTTTTTCTCACTGGGACATCTTATTTGTCATCTCATCGCTGCTCGCTTTTGCATCCGTCTTGAATGTCAACGTGCAGAACAGTTGGTTGGGATTGGCCAGTGAGTCCAGTCCCGGAACATGCATGCAGCACGCTCTAATGGGCACCCTGAATTACAGGAACACTGAGAGCTGGGCAAGAGACAGACGGGCACAGTAAAATCGTTATGGATTTTGTGACGGCTCAGCGGCCCAACGATGCGCTGCCCTCCCGGATGTGTCCAGTACGCCACCTCTCCTTCCCTGTCCCTGTCTCTCTCTCTCTCTCTCTCTCTCTCTCTCTCTCTCTCTCTCTCTCTCTCTCTCTCTCTCTCTCTCACTCCTTTTCTTCCTCTCTCGTTCTCTCCCTTTCAAACCTCAAACCCTCTCATCTCTCTGTCTCCCGTCCTCTCCTCCCTCCGTGTCTCTCCCTCCATCCCTCACTTTCCCCCCTCTTCTCGCCCTCATAAATAAGGCGCCAGAGAGACATCAGCCGATCAATGATAACTAAAAATCGGAACCCGCGCCCGCATGCTCACTGAGCAGGCTACAGCTCCAACTGTCTGTTTGTTTACCGGCTGCTTGACGGACTCTGTTTACCTCTGAGGGGCCCCCGTCGATGTGTTCGGCATACTCAGTAATCAGGACCCATTGCAAGCCGCCCACCTCCTGGCTGTCTCAAAATGAATAGTCATCCCAGACTGCGTCGGGTCGGTCCCACAGGAGGAAGTGCATGCCAGCCTCCCGGAGTTTAGACCGGCGTCCTCGGAACGCCATCAGCTCGGCGCTCAACAAACGTTTATGCTACCCTGACCTCCGGTTTCGTGCCGGTCCCTCCGTGCGCCGCCTAATGAGAGACTAATCCCGCCTTGTTCTTCTTCTTCTGCCGCGGTGACATTCAGCTACCCTGTGGAATCCTGGGAAATTAACTCGATCCTCCATTGTTGTTTTCTGTAATGAAATTACACCCATCCTCCCCCAACCCCCCTGCTTTCTCGTCTGCTTCAGCTTCTAACCACCATCGTATTTGTCTAGAATATCTGTCATTGTTTCACCAGGCTCTTCCTTTTCGTCCTCTTATTCGTTATATTCTTCTTCTGCTCCCCAAGGAATGCAAGCCCCATAGAGACAATAGTTCCAATCCTAGTCCTATGATCAATGCCAATGGTGTGGTTTCAGCGTTCCCCGGACAAATGGGACAATCATAGCATAGATCTTGATTCATTTTAAGATCTCTCTCTCCCCTCCCCCCCCCAACCCCTTCCCTCTCCAGGAAAGTCCTTCGAGATCAGCTACATCCGGCTCCAATTCTTCACCAGCCGGCCCGAGAGCTTCGCCATCTACAAGCGCACAGCGGAGGGCGCCCCCTGGCAGCCCTACCAGTACTACAGCGCTTCGTGTAAGAAAACCTACGGGCGGGAGGGGAAGATTTTCATCCGTCCCGGGGATGACGAGCGGATGGCGGTCTGCGTGGATGACTTCAGCGACATCTCCCCTCTGACTGGAGGGAACGTAGCCTTCTCCACCCTCGAGGGACGACCCAGCGCCTACAACTTTGACCAGAGCGCTGTGTTGCAGGTGGGTGAATGTGTGTGTGTGTGTTTATGTGTGTGAGAAGTACATTTATGTTGGAGAAGTGTATTTATATTTGTGTGTGTTTTTGTGTTTGTGTGTGTGTGTGTGTGGGCGGGGGGCGAGAAGGTAGTGTGTGTGTTGATACATTTCCAGCTCGTGAAGGGCGTGTGTGTGTGCCAGTGCAAGTGTGTGTGTCTGTAGGGGTGTGCAAAGGGTATCTCCACTAGTAATTCAGTAGCTTTCTCGACTTCTAGCTGACTCAGTGCTCTTGTTGACTATCTCAATAGAGCACACGGGTGCCAGTAACCTTTTCAAACTTCTGCGAGGGGCCTAAATATGGCACACTTGTCAAGCTTCTCAGAATAAATCCAACGTTTCCCTTCCAGACAAACTGATGGTGCAGACATCAGAGACACTTCCTGGTCAGATGTTGACAGTGACCCCCGCAAGCATGCGGACCAGTACTCCTCCTCAACTCACATTTGTGGACACACTTACACACTTAGGCACAAACTCACACACGCAATAACAACATGCACATACACACTCAGGCACACATGCACGCAGACACAGTCCATGCGTGTGGAGGTGCAGCTGGAGGCTTCTGTCGTCTTCAGTTGATAAACAGAGCTGTGCGGAAGTGGCCTCATTCTGCAGAGTGAAGGGTGGGGAGGGAGGGAGAGAGAGAGAGAGAGAGAGAGAGAGAGAGAGAGAGAGAGAGGGAGAGAGAGAGAGAGAGATGTGGGCACAGTAAACTGTGACTAAAGACCAGCAATAAAACACCTACCTGCTGCCAGTCCTGTTCCTTCACAGCACCTGTGTGCGTGTGTTTGTGGTGGGTGCGATGGAGTTTGTGTGTGGCTTTGGATATGTGTGTGTACATGCGTGCGTGTGTGTGTGTGTAAATCTGCGTGTGTGTCTGTCAGGTATGAAGATTCAAGTCATGCTCAGTTAATCCTTAATAGATTTCTCTGACTAACTACCGCTGTGGAATACTGTCATCAAAATAACCAACCCATATTTAATGTTGAAGACATCTCACTGTCACATACAGATGTTTTCACCATTACACACACAAATACTATCACACACACACATGCACACTCACGCACACACACACTTTTCCATCATCCCAGGTTCTTTATCTCTGCTCAGTGGAGTTTCTCCTCTCATCAAACTGACAGCAGTTTTACTGAGTGACATTTCTTCAACCTCCCAGAGAGAAGAGAGGAAGACAAGGCCCATCAGAGGCTCACCTGCTGTGCAGACAGACAGACAGACAGACAGACAGACAGACAGACAGACAGGCAGGCAGGCAGGCACAGACAGACAGACAGACAGACAGACAGACAGACAGACAGACAGACAGACAGACAGACAGACAGACAGACAGACACACACAGACACAGACACAGACACAGACACAGACACAGACACAGACACAGACACAGACACAGACACAGACACAGACACAGACACAGACACAGACAGACAGACACACACACAGACGCACAGAAAGACAGACAGACAGACAGACGAACAGACAGACAGACAGACAGACAGACAGACAGGCAGACATGCAGAAAGGCTGGCTGGCAGGCCGACAGACAGGCCGACTGACACACAGACAGACAGACAGACAGACAGGCACACACACAGATAGACAATAGAAAGACAGAACGAGAGGAAGGGTGAAATACAGAGACAATGAAAGCGAGTGAAATACTCGGAGGAAAAGATAGAGACAAAAAGAGAGCGAATAAGCGCATCCTAAGCCGCAGAGCGATGGAGAGACATTGGTCTCGTCTGTGTGACACCCTCCGGGGGGCCGAGAGAGAGAATAGAGATGAACCTGTGTTTTGGATTATCGTCCGTGTTGCTTCTGGTTGGGGCATTATGTGATGGTGGGGCCGTGTCTGAGAGCGGGAAAAGAGAGAGGAGGGAGAAGACAGGGGAGGTAGAAGACAGGATAGAGGAGGGAGGAGAGAAGGGAAAGGAGGAAGGAGGGAGAAAGGGGGGGGGGAGAGGAGAAATGAGGGGATGTGATGGGGAGGGTAGAGTTGAAAGACGTACGGAAAGAAGAAAGAGACAGAAGGGAGGGCAAAGACACAGGAACATGAAAGGAAGACCTAGCATGGTGGAAAAAGAGCTGGATTTGGCATCCTGAGCTCAGAGATGGAGAATGAGAGAACTGGTCTGGTCTCTCCTCCCCATCAGTTCTAAACAAGGGGAAAGAGTGAAAGAAATAGAGCAGGAGGAGAAGAAAAAAAATCCACTCAGGATAGGATTTTGTTGGCTTAGCAACAACCACTTAACTCACAGGCGATAAAGCTTTCTGGAAGCTTCCACAGCCAACACCAAGAACATAAGCCCTCTCCATCCCTTTATATCTCTCTCCAACTCTTCCTCCAACTCTCTCTGTTGTCTTCGTCTCCTCCTTCATTCCTTCTTTCCATCCCCCCTCTTCACGTCTTCCATCCCTCAGTCTGACCGCATGTCTTTTCCCTCTTTCCCCATGTCCTCTCTCATGTCATTCCTCGTTCCCTCCCTCCGGTTGGGTCCAGTTTGGTGTCAATACTCTCCGCCTCCCCTCCACTCCCCCCTCCTACCCTCCACTCCACACTCCTCTCCTCCTTCCCTCCCCACCCATGCCTCCTATCCTACTCCCCTTCAGGGCACAGTGGTCTTGTTAAGAAGCTAGGATTAGAGCTGACCATGTCCGATTTGCACACACACACACCGAGAGACTCACACACACACACACACACACACGCGCGCTCAGAAGCTGTGATAATGCTGCTTCTGTGCACATGTCAGAGCTTCTTACTGGATGGCTATTCCTAGCCATCCCAAATCATGTTCCCTGCTATGTCCGCGTATGCACTCAGGCCAAAGTTCAGCAGAGCAACAATTAAACAACTTTCATGATCAGTCTCATGATCTTGTCACTTTTAAAGAGTTTGAAGGAATACAAAAGGGAGATGGAGAAACGTTTGTTACTGTAAGCCAGGGAAGACTGGAAGCCTGTTCCAGGTTGTGTGAAGTTAGAAAGGAGGATGGAGTATAGATATACATGAATATTAATAAACATATAATATTAATGGGGCATGAATATTTGAAACGAGTGAGATATTGCTGGCGTGAACACAGTTTCAGAGGTAGCTCTGTACTGGATGTGTTGCTCTTCCATTTGCATCTTGTCCAGTACACCAGACGCAATGGTTTACCTTTTCCAACACACAAAACACACACTCACCTCACAGACACAACAATCCAGACACTGTTTCAAGTCATATTTCGACCCGCGGGGCCAATGGGAAGAAACATTAAGATTGGACAGATGCAGGGCCGGCGCTAGCACATTCGGCGCCCTGGGCAAGATGTTTGAACACCCCCCCCCCCCCCCCCCCACCACCACCACCCCGCCCGGGAGCGCAAATGGGAGTGACGCCCCCGGACATGTAACTTGCCGCCCTCTGCTGGCGGTGCAGGACGGTTAATTAATGGATGCAGTTCGGATTTTGTCGCCCCCCTTTTCATGGTGCCCTAGGCGTAGGCCTCCCCTCCCCTGCCTAGTTCGCCTATAGCAATCGGCAGACATGGGAGATTTCCGTTGATGGCCAGTGTAGAGGACCATGGGATTTTCCGGTAACGGTTGTGGTAGTTCCAGCGACCTTGCATCTCCCCGTTGCTACCTGTCAAGCAGTGGTCTCCCTCACACCACGCTCTGCTGCTCTGCTCCTCTTCTCATCGACTGTTTGATTATAAAGCAGCTGCTGATCAATAACAGCCAGGGATGTGCAGATAAGGTGGCAAATCTCTCAGTAGACTAGCCCTCCCCTTCTCTCTCTCTCTCTATCTCTCTCTCTGTCTCTCTCTCTCTCTCTCTCAAATTTTCTCTCTCTTTCTCATCTCTCCTTCTTTCCCTCTCTCTCTCATCTCTCTCCTTCTCTCCCTCTCACTCGATCACCTTCTCTCTCTCACCTTCCACCCTCCGTTCCCTCTCTCCCACTCCATCCCCCTCTCCTCCCCTCCTCTCCGGTCTCCATCCTCCTTTTCTCTTCATGTCTTAAACGGGGAGATGAAAAGAGCTATAATTGACTGTGATCTGTTCTCTCATTAGAGCCAAAGGTAGATCAATGCTGCCATTTCTTCCAGCACAATCTACCCCCTATTTTTTCCTCTGTCGTTCCCCTCCTCTGCTCTTTTTCAGAAGCCATGTAATGCACAGTCAAGTGAAGAAAATAAATTGGATGTCGTTTTTCCTGACGTTTATGTGGTCTTTTGTCCTCCTCCTCTCTGGAGGGCGCCTGACGTCCTCGGTATTGTCCCGGTGATGAGTTGACCTTTTGAAGCCTCTCAGACTGAGGCGGGAGCAACTCTTTTTTTCATCATGGGGGAAGCGTGACTCATACTGGGTCTGTAGTGGCACCCGCAGCCCAGGCCTCTTGGCCTACTGGGTCTCCTTAGATTATATCAATGTAGTGTATTTTTTCTGGGGGGAAGATTGAATGGGATGAACAGTTTTCAGAGCATCTAAAAATTTGGTTTTACGATCATATACTAAAGAGTGTGAGATGAATGAATGGGTGTCTGGTCGCCACGTTGGTTGCCACCCCTCTGCTGCTGGGATTCGCTGCGCCTGTGAGCCTGCCTTATGATCCACCAGCCTATCACATGCTTGCAAGAGTTGTGGAACTATGTTTTTTTGTAATTTGCTGATTGAAACAAACCAAACCAAACAATCCAAACAAACCCTAACCCAGCCAACACAGATCTCACCCGTAATATATTTATCTCTTTCAAACTCCAACAGCCTCTCCTGTTCCCCTGTTCCCCCTCCGTTAACCTGTGTCGGTTATACTATAGATTTGAATGGGCTATTTGGGTCAGGTCAGCAGTAACACTGGCTACAGCGTTCTTATCTCTGTGGTAGTGTAACCAGGTGTGGTTGTTAAGAAGGAGATCCTAAGAGATCCTAATGCATAATTGATTAATGAGTTAAGTAAACATGTATTTGCAAATAATGTATTAAAGTGAAGTAAATGTGAATAGTATGATAAGTTAGATTAGGAATTTGATGAGAGATGGTTTGGTTTCAATGAACCTAATGAAAAGGTCTAACTTAAAGAAAGACAGAAACTAGAAAATGAGTCAAGATAACAGTCTAGTAATAGAATTGAAATTGAAATGTGCAATGATTAACTTCCTGTACAAATCATAAACAAAGCTCACACCAATGAAATGGGGAGAAGAGAGCATTAAACTATAGTTATGTTTGATCAGGGGGAAGTGTGTGTGTGTGTGTTGGGGGGGCGATCCATTCCTGAGAGGGAAGCTAGAGAACACATCATTTAAGGAACAAGCTTTTTTTCATCAAATTGTCATTTTTCACCGAGGTCCTGGATAAACGTGTGTGTCTGTGTGTGTTTCTGGAAGAGGGGTGATTATGGGAAGGGGGGGGGTTGTATGGAGTGGGGGTTAAAACCTTACTTACTCTCTGCATTCAGAATGTCAACAGAGCAGAAACTGATTTGCGTTTGTCCCCGGAGCCCCTTCCTGGGGCCCCTTATAGCTCTCATACAGAGGTATGCATATTTCATAAGGCTTAAAATGGGAATAAAA
>NC_061081.1:3306965-3312142 GCF_021917145.1 Hypomesus transpacificus | reverse complement strand
CAGGCCACGGTTTCAGCAATCCATCCCAGCGGAGGGTACATAACAGAGGTTGGGTGTCCAAAATACTCTGGTTTCTGCCTCCCACATTGGCCTGTGTGTGCGTTTGCACCCACATTTGTGTATTTATGTTTGGATGTGTGTGTGTCTGATTGTTTGCCTTCCCACATCACAAACCCCACCCCATCCCAGACCTCCCAATATGTGGAGTGATAGGAGTCTGAAGCTCATTTTGGGGGTAGACAAACAAACAGATTTGGGAGCGGGTGGAGGGGGGGGCTCTAGCAGCTGGTAGAGAAGCAGCTAAGCTCTGATGTCCTCATTAAAAGCCAACCATTTCCTTCTGGCCTTCTAACCCCATCCCCTGCATCTCGGGGAATGAATGGAGTGACGCGACGGGTGTGAAAACGAGAGAGGGTGGGAAGAGTAAAGGACCGATGAGAGGGAGAGAGAGAGGTAAAATGAGGCCTATGGCAGTTTGTTCATTTATGCATATACTCTGAGGCCCCAGTCTGTTTGCCTCCGGCAACGTGTAGGTCTGTTTGTGTATTCCTGTGTTCCAGGGATGGAATTCCTCAGTAGAGTACGGAAGCCTGCCGGGTCAGATTCTGCTCAGAGCTGGGGATGAGGCTCATGATGAGGAGGATGATGGGGATGAGGTGAAGGATGATGTTGTGGTGGTGGTGGGGAGGAGATGGATGAGGGTGGTGTTAAGGTTGATTGTGTTGGGGGATGATGATGGTGGTGATGACCGTTGTGGTGGGAAGGATGGTGATGATGATAGGCGTGTTGGGGATGATTGTCTTGGTGGGGGGATGATGGCGGGGTGGGAGATAGTGGTGTTGGGGATGATGATGATGATGATGGTGGTGGTGGTGATGATGATGATGATGATGATAGTGGTGATGATTAGCAGGGTGGGGATGATGCTTGTGGTGGAGATGAAGGTGGCGGTGCGGTGGGGAGGACGTGGGTGATGACGGTCGTGATGGGGAGAATGCACAACACAGCGGTGATCGTGCTGATGTGAAAACAGATGGGGACGTCGTCTTTAAAACAGCCCCACAGAGTCAAAAGTATCCAACTTTGTGTTCAGTCATCGTCACGTCAGCGTCCAGTCAGCATATTCCTGTCATCTCTTTTCCACACGGGTCATTTGGGATACACATCAGTCCTTTTACATTCTATTACATTCCCAAAAGGTAATGGCCTTTGCTAAGAACAATCGTTTGGTTTAACTAAGTACTCTGTTCAAACGACTGGTATTACATGCATGGAGGCTGTGTATTCGTCACTGACTGATGAACTAATAATGAATTTTACCCACCGCTCTCTACCTCATTACACAGCTAGATAATTATTACTGTAATGACAGTGGGATCCGTTTTGCTACATAGAAGGTATCCTATTGTGCATGTGTCTGGGGTGGGGAAGATGGGGTGTGTGAGTGTGTGTGTGTGTGTGTGACTGCGTGTGAGTGCCTGCATGTCTGTGTGTGTGTGTGTGTGTGTGTGTATGCCTGCGCGCATGGGTGTGGGGTTGATGTCGGGAGGGTGAGGTGTCTTGATCTCATGACATCCATGGGCCTGTTAACACCCCCTTTCTTGACAGTAGCTACGCCAGAGTACCCCCCCCCCCCCCTCGACCACGAGACTCTTCAACTGGAGCTAATTGGTTTGACAACATTCCTCCAGGGCTGCACCACATCACAGGCTGTGTTAATGACGTTGTATGACTAAGAAGGCTCTGTAAAGTGGGTCTTGATATGCATTTATGTATATCTGTGGGTGGTGCCATAGAGTTATCGAAATCCTTCCTGATGTGGATCTCCCATGACGTGTATTTGTACAGCCTTCTGTGTAATCACGTACTTTGGATTGTGTTTCTTATTGGTTAAATATGGTTAACTGATTGAGCCCATTTCCTAATCTGTTTGGTCCCCAATCGCTTGTCGCGTCTGAATGCGTTGCCATGGCAGCTGGTCTCTGACCTGTTGTGAAGTCTCGACCTGCCCACTCTTAGATTTGCTCCCTGCTTGTCTAAAATTGTCAACATATCATGGCGTTGGGTCTTTTTGTCTGTGATTTGTGAGCGCTCGTGTATATATCTGTGCCCTATCAAATACAAGTGTGTTTGTTGTGCAAGTGGTTTGTGTGCCCTTTTGTCCATATGTGCGTTACCAAGACAACATCAATATCATGATTTTAATAGCAATGCAGCGAGACACAGAATAGTCTTTCGATGTGAGTGCAGGTCTGTACTAAAGACCAATCTTACTTTCCGGAGTGGATTGGCGGATAATTATGTCTCCACACCGTTTATCTATTCTACATCTCCCTGGAACCCAAAGCAGGCAAACAGCTGGAGGACTACCAAACCCACAGAGCTATATTTGATTCCGAGTACTGTATAGACAGAGTAGACATCGAATACAATCGATTTCACTGAGCAAAGTGAAAGGAATTCGCGGGGGGGATGTCGTATGTCAATATACGTAGAGAGCATAAATATCGCGTGTGAAAGCACAAGGTACGGAGACAAGAGTTGTTTGGCCAAGGCTAGATAGACGTACATTTAAAGATTTGTTTTTAGGACATCATAAAAACGCTAATGTTTCTCACTAGGGGGGAATCGGTTTACTTCTTGAAGGTCTTTCAGTCTGAATCCTCCTCTTCTGTTTCTCCCAAACCAATTGCATTGAGGGTGCATTTTAGACTGGTTTTGCCTTCGATACCGGACTGTGTGTTCAGCATTGAGTCTGTGTGTGACTAAGAAGGAAAGTAAACTAAGAAAACATTTATTGGTTCACAAATAACTTTTTTAGAGGATTTTAGGGGGGTCAGGGTTAGATTTAGTGCTAGAGTTAGAGTTACAGTAAGGGATAGGGTGAAGGGGAGGGTTATTTTGAACGACAAAAGCAGCATTTTGAAGGAGACGGAACTGTCAGTCTTCACTAGGATAGTGAAACAAACCTATGTGTGTGAGTGCTCATCGTGGCGAGGTCACAGCTATGTTCAGGGTTAGATACACAGTGCTCTCTGCTGGCGGAGAGGTGAACAACATTCTCTGGACTTAACGAATAGAAATTCCACGTGTGTGTGTGTCTGTGTGAGTGTGTGTACCGTGATACTGTGCATGTGCCGTAAAAGCTGCATTCGTCTCAACGCCCCACCCCCCCTTTCCCTGACCGTCCGCAGGTGTGTGTGAGTGCTCCGACTTCACCATGGGGCCCACCTGCCAGCGCTGCCTGGACGGTTACTACGGCAACGCCTTGATTGGCATGCCCAATGACTGCCGACCTTGCCCCTGTCCGGACCGTACCAGCTGTGCCCAGATGACAGAGACAGGCGATGTGGTCTGTACCAACTGTCCACCAGGACGGAGGGGTGAGCATTGCGCTCTCATTTGACTGGAGTGAATGAGGAACTTGTTTGACGTAGCAGCCAATAAGACATCACAGTAGGCGGCTCGAGTACAGACACAGTTAAAGAAGGGCTTTGGGGGCTCCACGCTGTTCTGCTGACTTTGATGGAGATAAAAACACGAAGGGAACATGATCGGGGAAAGAAAAGAAATGCTGTCTCCTTAGCCTGTGATGAAACAATGTTTTCATGTTTCCCGTCCATCTCGGTAATGATTTAGTCTGATCCAACATCCCACACCCTCCTCCCCCTCCACCCCCTCAACCCGCTGTATTCAAGTATCTCATCTCGACCCCCCCCCCCCCCCCCACTTCTACCCCCGATAATTGATCTTATCGACGACCCTACCTCCCCCCTGCCTCTCCCAACCCCCCAGGCACCCGCTGCGAGATGTGCGAAGACGGTTTCTACGGCGACCCACTGGGCCGCTCTGGGCCGGTTCGGCCCTGCGAGCGCTGCAATTGCCACGGCAATGTGGACCTCAATGCATTAGGCGTGTGCGATCACGTAACAGGGCTCTGCCTGAAATGCCTGGCCCACACCGAAGGAGACCGCTGCCAACGATGCCAACAGGGTTACTACGGAGACGCCCTCAGTCGCGGGCCCACGGACCAAAAGTGCAAACGTGAGGGGGACATGATTTTAGGAACTGTTCAATTCTGATGTTTTCCGACACTGATTACTGTATGTACTTTTCTATCATTCATGGAGTGTCACTGTGGTTGGATATGATGTGGTTGTTTGTTGTCTAGCTTGCAGCTGCAGTCCTGCAGGGACTTCTGGACCATTGGAGGACTGTCACCCCCAAACAGGAAGTTGTCAGTGCCTTAGTCATGTGACAGGAAGAGACTGTGGTCACTGCGAGGTTGGCTTCTTCAACCTCCAGTCTGGAATAGGCTGTGAGAGGTGAGTTCTCTGTTTCTAGATCCTATCTCCCCAGAGGACAAGAGTTACCCTCTAGATACATTAGACTTACCCAAAACTGAAGAGGCTTTTGGACCAAATAAATTAAATGTATCTAACAACATGGGAGTTCACACCGTATTTCCATAACTCTACTGTTTATTTTATATCATTCTATTGATATAATCTCCTCATCAGATGCAACTGCAATCCCATTGGCTCCTCTTTGGTGGCGTGCCACCCCGTCACCAGCCAGTGTATGTGTCGCGCCGGCGTGGAAGGCGTCTCTTGTGGCTCCTGTCGAATAGGCTTCTTTGGTTTCTCCTCCCGGGGCTGCAGAGGTACAGTCTTTCCTCCTCCCTGCACGCGTTCCGTGGGTGTCTCTCCTGGTGTCTCTCTTTTACTGCTATCCCGAGGGCCTTGTAAAAGCGATTGAGAGGTAGATGATTTAGAGGGCCCCCCCCCCCCCCCCCCCAAGCTTGAGTAGGGTCCAGAAAAGTTTTGGGATTAATGGCGTCTACTTGGTCACCACTCATCAATATCTGTTTTAAAGGGCCCGGTGGGGTGTGTTTTTATGGAGGGCTCAATATTAGGGACAACACTTCCTCATAATGACTGCTCTTTTCCTCGGTCCTCTCATCGTCCTCTCCCTCCTTCTCTTTCTATCCACCCTCCTTACCTATCCTCCCTGTCTCCCCTGCCTCCCTCTCTTTTTGTCTCCCCTCTCACCGCCATGTCCTCTACATCCGGCCCTCTCCTCTGTCCACCTTCCTTCCCCGTCTTCCCTCCCTCCCCAATCTTCTTTCCCCCATCCTCCCTCTCTCCCCCCTGCCTCCCTGTTTCTCATCCATCCTC